>NC_087345.1:56899717-57202747 GCF_030014295.1 Loxodonta africana | reverse complement strand
AGTACAATTTGGACATAAATGTTGATGTGACCAGCGTATTTTACTAGCATTGCTTACCTTATGATGTATTCATTTTCTAATAGATCTGATTCACTAGGTCCACTGAATACCAATTCTTTGGGCTAAGTTAAGTAGCTTTTAGAAACAGTCTCCTTTGTGATTTAGTGATTTTAATTGAAAACTTTATTTTTTGAAAATGTTTTGTAAACAATCATTTTGTTTGCTTGTTTTGAGATTAATCATAAAGTTAACATGGGGAGTACTATTTTATAATTCTGAAAATATACACATTTCATAATTATTCATATGCTTACTTTGATAATGCTTAGTTCTGGATTTAAATGTTAACATGCTTGAAAATATTTTCAGCATTATCACAATGTTTTATTACTCCTGTTATTTGGAGATAAGAAAAAATGATGATGATTCAGAGGCAGTCTATTATAGTGGTCAAGAATTTAAGTTTTGGAGCTAGAAGTTCAGTATTCAAGTCCTAATTCCACAAGTTATTAGCTCTGTGACCTTGGGCAAGATAAGTAGTTTTACATGCTCGACTGCTAACAGAAAGGTTGTCGGTTCGAACCCATCCAGCAACTCCCTGGGAGAAAGAGTTGGTGATCGGCTTCTGTAGAGATTAAAAAAAAAAAAAAAAAAAGCCAAGAAATCCTATGAGGCAGTTCTACTCTCTCACATGGAGTTGTTATGAGTTGTAATCGACTGGACAGCAGAATAACAGCAAGCCTTGGTATCCACATGTATAAAATATGGACTATATGGATTGTAGTGAGTATAACTAAACGTAAATACTTTACTGGGTATTTTATGGCTATATTACATGTATTATTTGCATTTCTTCTTTCTTATGAGAGATTACTCAGAATGCTGTTGAAATGTTCAGAATAAAACTAGAAATCATGAATGTTAGAAAGAAATGTGCTACATTCAATTCTTGGTCTGCAGTAATTTTTCCTTTAAGTCTGCACTGAGTGTAGCCAGCAGGAGCAGGAGCATACACACTGGGAAGAAGAATCACGTGGTCTTACTTGTGTGATCTTGGCCAAGTTTTTTAGTTTTGTTTATGCCCCTCTTGCCTCATTTATAAAAATTTTAACTTGGATTACACGATCTCTAAAGTGTCGTTCAGTTCTTAAAGTCTGTGAATCTGTCAATATACTTGGACTTAATGAGTTTTGCACATGGAATGCTCTTGAAAGTATTTAGCTTTTTTTTTTCTTCTTTTTTTACAAATACTTTTTCAGGTGTTTCCTCCTCCTCCTTCCTCCCCCCACTTTCTCTGTCTTCCTTCTATTATGTCGCATTTGTAGAGATTCCAGGCCTCACTACTTTTTTCAGGGTGAGTAAATAATAGGATTTCCATTTCTAAGACACAGTAATTGAAATTCTAAGAGGTTCAATTCTTAAAGTAGGATAACACAAAACAAAAAGCCAGAACTTAATTTTGTCTCCTAACTGACCTCATTATCTTTTCCATTCCCTAGCTCCCAAACTTGTTTCTTCCATCCTTTCCCAGCATCACTTTCTAGCCCACCTTCCCCTTTAGAGATCTAGAAGCAATTACAGGTTTGTCCCTCTTACCCCCTTACCCCATTCAAAGAAATTCAGTAACAAAAATCTCGACTAAGATATCTACTTAACATATCTAATAGTTCATCCTCTCCTTTCCATTTCCATTGCCACTGCCTTATTTCAGCTTCTAATCATTACTTGCTTAGATTCTTCTACCTGTCTACTAACCTGTTTCCTTTACCCATATAGTAAATGTCTCTGATAAATTATCCACTTCTCTGCCAGAGTGAGATTTTATGGGACATATGTCTGATTATCATGTCTCTATCTTCTTTATCTTGCTAAATGATTCAGCTTTCTTATCATGGTATAAGCATCTCACTAATGACTGCCTCCTGTCTAGGTCACAGGGCTCATAAGTCAGCAGCCCTTTTCCCCCGACCCTCTACTCTTCAGCTATTGCTGAACTACTTCTTTTCCCCAGTACCCTTTGCTGATACCTGCTGCTTAGCGTTATTCTCCTACTCCCACTGTCTAGAATGCCTTTCTTTTCCTTATTTGTCCTGGGTCTGCCAAGTGAGCATCCACTAACTTTCAAGACTCAAACAAATCTCTGTTTAGTAGGTTCTACTTTCTAAAGACTTCTCTTACCACCCCACCAGTCCGTCCCACCAGTAACAAGCCTCTCTTTAGTACCCCCACTGTCATAATATTAATAATCATAAAACTGGATGGCAAATTCACTTATACTACAGCTGAGATGTAAAGAGGACACATATTTTCTTAAACTGAGCTGACTGAGCTGGTCTCCTTCACAAGACACATCCTCTGCTTCAAAAGAAAAAAAAAAAAGACACGTGGTATGTTAAACTCTGGTACTTAAGGTGATGCGTAACATCCTTCTGCCTCCTCTTAGCATTCTTTCCAAGACTGGTCTTGCTACAACTTGTTGGGAAGTAAGTGATTTGTATAAGCTTGTGGGTAAAGAGTTGGGGTTCTTGGGTATAGTCACTTTTGTTTCCTCTTGTCTCTGGAATGATGACTCTTGGCCACCTGGCTGCAAGTCTTTGCAGCTGAGGTCAGCTGCTAGTGAATTTGCAATCTGGCTCTGGTTGGGCCCACCTTTGCTCACTGGTTGGCCAGGCCATTTCTCAGCTTTGCTGACTTTAGATTGAAGCTTGCTGGTCTTTGCGGTTCTGCAGCATCCTCTATGGGACTCAGTGATCCTGGATGTTTACCTCCATTCTATGGGGTTATTACTAAAGGGTCCTCTCAGTAGGCCCAGTGACTTTTAAAAAACAGGAAGTAGCTTAAACATTACTTATTCAAATATCTTCATTTGATGCGTGAGGAGAAAACTAATCTTAGAATGGCTAAATAACACAAACCAGAGGTTTGACTAAATTCACTTTGGTAGAGGCAACTGGAAATTAAGCATTCCTATTGATTATTCCCTTTAGTAAAACCAGCATTTTTGTGTTATATGAATAAATTTACCATTGACTGTAAGTTAATCTTAAAATTATAGTTATATGCATAACTTTAATGAAAATATATTTGTAAAAACTATTGTTGAAGTGATGGAAAGTTATTCCATTTAATAACTGTGTGACAGACGAGTTATTTAATATCACTTTTTCATCTGGAGAATGTGAATAAGAAAAAACACTCTTTTATGAGCTGTTGGGAACCCTAGTGGTGCAGTGGTTAAGAGCTTGGCTGCTAACCAAAAGGTCTGCACTTCAAGTCTACCAGCTGCACCTTGGAAACCCTGTGGGGCAGTTCTACTTTGTCGTGTGGGGTCACTATGACTTGGAATCAACTTGACGGCAACAGGTTTGGTTTTAGGCTTATGCATTATCGTAGGAGCCCTGATGATGCAGTGGCTAAAGCGCTCAGCTGCTAACCGAAAGTTTGGCAGTTCAAACCCATCAGCCATGGGAGAAAGATGTGGCAGTCTGTTGCTGTAAAGATTTACAGTCTTGGAAATCTTATGGGGCAGTTCTACTCTGTCGTATAAGACCGTTATGAGTCAGAATCAACTCGACAGCAGTGGGTTTGGTAGGATTAAATGAGAAAATATATGTGGAGAGCTTGGTATGGTGCCTGAGTATGTAAATACTAGTTTTATTTTATCATTATTTCATCTAAAATAAAAGAATTGCTAGCATTATTGTTGGAAGGGACTCCTTTTTTCTGACCTCATTTTTCCATAGGAATTTTAACTAAATTCCCTTAATAAACTGTGTTCTTAAGGGTGAGATTCACATAGTATCAGTCTTTGTTTCTGACACATTTTGTCAGTCAATGTTGATGTGCCATAAATGTGTCAATCAATGAATTAATGAAATGGAACTGCTTTTACATCCAAATGAACAGTTTAGAAATTGATTCGTTAGAGGAGTAATACTATATCAGTTAGCTTTTGCTACATAACAAAACACTCCCAAACCACCATTTATTAACTGGTATATTTTATGCAAATAACATGTGTGTTATACTTTTTTTTTGGCCACCCGTGCAACACCTTTACACATTATTTTCCTAGGCTCGCTGTGCGCACTATACACGTGGGTGCATTATTTATGAAAAATACAGTAATAGTTCTGTTTCTCAGCTGGGATGGCTTTTTTTTCTGCTCCAGGTGTTTTGACTGCAGTCATGCATTTGCAGTCAGCTGGCTTGTTTCTGGTAATCGGTTCTGGCTCTTGGCTGGGCCATACACCTCTTTCAGACTAGCTTGGCTCTGAGCATCAAGAGAGTGAGCACACCCAATTGTGCAAGTGCTGTAAAGGCCTCTTTTGTGCAGTGTTTGCTAATTTCCCTTTGGCCAGTGCCAATCACATGACCAAGTCCATGGTCAATGTGGGAAGCAACAAAATCAGGTTGTGGATACCAGGGTGTGGGAGTCATTATTATAATAATCTGCCACAAATATAAATTTTGAACCTTTTAGCTTAACAATCATAGACTTTATTGTATTCTTACATTATGTTAATTGCTTTAATTAATTGTCATGTTCATGAAGTAAGATGTATATACCATTGATTTTGATTTTAAAGGTCTCAAATTCAATATGATCCCATATTAAGAATTATTGTCTAATTTTAACTTTTATGTCAAAATGTGGCTGGGCCAAATTTTAGTAGCTGTTAACGAGAATAAATAGTAAGATTTGTTCCTTAAAAAAAAAAAAATTTTTTTTTT
The DNA here is from genome assembly GCF_030014295.1 of Loxodonta africana. Lineage (NCBI taxonomy): Eukaryota > Metazoa > Chordata > Mammalia > Proboscidea > Elephantidae > Loxodonta > Loxodonta africana. The sequence continues at coordinate 57,198,013 of NC_087345.1, read as the reverse complement.
TTTGAGGATTTTTTTTTTTTAGGTGACGGTCATGATGATGCTAATGATGGTGATAATACCTGTCATTAAGCGAGTCCTTGATGCATGTCACACACTGTGCTAAATTCTTTACATGCATTATCATCGTTTATCCTTACCATAGCTCTTTAAGGTAGGGAGTAATAGAATTCCTTTTTTTTTTTTTTAATCAAACAGGAAAGTGAAGTGCTGAGAGGATAATGAACTTCCCAAGTGGTGGAACTGATAATTGACATCAGTTGGCCTGACATCAAAACATTCATTTTGACCTCGGTATTATACAGTATCACTGATGTTCCAAAAACCCGCTACCATTGAGTCGATTCCGACTCTAAGTTTATAAATGTGTATGTATATATCTTAATACATACATATGTATATACCTTAAATATTAAATGGGTACATGCAATTTCAAGGTTTTATATTATCTGTACTTGTTATACCGTTGTACCTTTGAATCCTCTCAGGGTCTCAACAGTAATGTTAAGGGATACTGGGCATAAATGTCACAAAAATTAATGACATAAGTAGGCTAACGTCCTAATAGGCACCATTCTTACCGTAATATCTGTTTGGCTGCTAAGAGTCATAGCTGAGTTAAACATGTCAAATATGGGTGAATATTAGCTTAACAACAGTAGACTTTTACTCTTGTAGAACATCTGTGGTAGCGTCATGAAATGACTGTCAAGGCTTTGAACTTGGAAGTCACTATGGAGATTCAATTTGGCTTGCTTAGCATGGGTGAAGGCCAAGAAGGAGAAGAGTGTAAGAGGAAGGGACCAGATGTATTTGTGGGTGGGCTTTAGTAATGAAACTGTGCCCGGTGCAGAAATGGAACATGGAATCAACTCTTAAAGTTAATAAAATGAGTTATTCAGATCTATAAATCACACCAATTTCAGTTTGGCTGCTGTAGGGAAGTGCTTTCTCCTGTGGTATAAGGCAAATGGGTCCTAGAGATTGTACAATAGTTTGATGTTCTCAGGGCTCGTGTTCTTGAAGGAATGTGAAAAACTTAATGGTTACTAAATAGTTCTATTACTGCTGCTTTTGCCCCACAAAAATCACTGAATTTTAGCCTTAGTGTTCAAATATTTACAAACAAATAAAGTAAGGAAATAGGCATTTTTGTGGTTGTTAAGCATAAAAGGAGTTACTATGGTCTGTAAATCATTTATTGTTTTGTTTAGCAGTGATTATGTGACTGTAACATTTGAATTTGAAGTTGCAACACACTTTGGCATTTGTGGAATTGACCTATATATCTGAGTTCATTCCAGAATGAATTGTGAAGAATTAGTGAGGCAAGGTTTTTGAGACATGCTGTTTAGTGGATACAAATTTGCGAGGTATAACACATCACAGAAAACTGTTCCTTTCTCCTTATGTTATGTATGAAAGTTAGATGCTAGAAGGTATTAGATTTTTCTTTATTCTCAAGTCCTTTTATTCATATAGGATGTGCGCCATCACTTTTTAGAACATTCAGTCATTCAGAGAGGTTTCTATGATTTTCCTAAAGAGACAATCGGAGAAAAACATCATCATCTTTTCTCACCACAACTAATATCTCTTCCTTTGCTTTTCCTGTCTGAGCATTAGAGTCTGAAAGAATTATTTACTATTTCAGATTCTAATCTAGATTGACCTTGGGAACAATACTTAATATCATAGAGTCTTAGTTGCCACACCAAAAAAAAAAAAATATTATATGATAACCTACCTCAAAGTGTGCTTGCGAGGATTCAATGAGCTAGGTCATTGAAAGTAACCTGGCGGAGTGGTTGGCACATAGACATTGCTCAGTAAGTGTTAGTTCTCTTCTCTCACTTACATTACATAGTGTATATTAACCATGTCTATTTATGAGTAAAACTAACCCTAAACTGAAAGTGGTTTTAGATATGTAATGAATTAAATATATATATATATGAATTTAATTCCCTGTCCTGTTTTTTTAAACTTACATCCTCACCACTTATTGGCATTGATCTCTCACGTACTCACATCCAGGAGAGAGGGATGCTTGCTTTTTCCAGAATATCTGGAAACATTTTTTCAGGATATCTAGAAATTTCTGTTTGTGACAGTGTATACTTACAGTGCTAGTTTCCAAGGACCGGCTGGTGAATTCAAACTGCAGACCTTTTGTTTAGCAGCCCGAGCTCTTAAGCACTGTGCCACCAGAGCACTAAAATTTTTGTCAGAGACTTAGAAAGTAATAATATGCCTTGTTCTTTTTTCTTACTTTGGTGAATAAAAAAAAGAACTTGGGATATTTTATTACATTAAGGCCCTAGAAAGGTAGTGTTCTCCATCCAAATTGGAAAACTTAGTATATAAAGCTTACATTTTTCTTTCCTGGGTCTTGTTCTTACTGATACCACAATCTGGAATGCTTGCTATAACTTGACCTCCAATACTGCAATTTACTGCCCAGTAAAACTGAGACTTGCCCCTGATATCTTAACTACCCCATTCCCGAGCTCTTTGCATGTAATTTCCTTAGCACATTAAAGACATTCAGCTTTACTCTTTGGTTATTTCTAAAAGAAATAGTCCTTGCCTTAACTTCGTCTTCAGTTAGTAAGCTGCCTAGTGAGAGATACCATGTCTTCCATCTCTCTATATATTTTTGCCTATAGTTGCTGCTGACTAAATATTTGATGAAGGAATGAATGGATGATCGTTTAGTCTCTCAGGGACCCCATTTTGAGCATATTTGAATTATACCTATGGATTTAAAAGTAGGCTAATTCAGTATTTAGAGGAAGCCCTATTACAGCAGGAGACTTCGGCCTTAAAGTATTTGCATAAATGCAGAATATAAAAAACGATTCTAGCCCAGAAAGCTGATACTACCTACATCATCTTTTTCTGGCATTCTACCTTTTCACAACTTAGCCTTGTTGTCCAGGGGTTACTGTACAGGAATGAGTTAAAAAGACATTAATAACTTTCTATAGCAAGTACAATTAATTCTACCACAACAAAATTGACTTACAAGAAAACCAAGCATAAAGGGATTTGAGAAGTTGGTTTTATCCTGAATTTCATAGTAAATTAATCGTGTAGTTTCCATTCAAACTCAATCAGGGTTAGCTGCAGTTTTTAGGAGGGAAAGATAGAAAAAGAAAAAAATGAACTTACTGTTACTCTTCCAAAAGATTTGAATTAATTAACTTTCTAGAAATGGATATTAGAGTAATGTGAATGTATTTTTAAGTAAACTACATTAATGAAGCCTAAAACAATTTTAAAAAGCAATACTTTTTGTACAGCTAGTGTATTGAAATCTCACTGAGTACATTTATTACATGGCACCCTATACTCGAAATGTTTAACAACAAAAATCACACTGTATGTAGTTTAGCTTGTAGTCTTGCTGTAATTGTTCATTTTAGCCAGTAAGTCTAGAAATGAATTACTGTCTTTTCTTATTTTTTTAGTTATGAAAAAATTCAGAAAAATACTCTGTTGTGACGTGTTGTTTATTCTTTATATTTGAACTCTGTCCTTTACGTTGGGTTAAAATACCAGTTTCCATTTTATAGCAAAACCACTGTTGTGTGGTTTTTTCCACAGTGAATTACAAATCAGTTTGGCTTTAATGTTTGACAGATATGTACTTGGTCAGTGTATCATATCTGTTCTTGGTTGGGTTCCTGGTTGTTCCAGGGCAGCAAAAAATTGAATTGCCAAATATTTTTACTGGCTTGTCACCTTTGCTGTTATAAAAACATTAAATCAAAGATCTATGAAAAACAGATTCTTAAATGCCTGACTGTTCAAACTGTTCTGCTCAGGGTTGATCCAGGTTTTGCCTTCTTTTTCAGTTTAGTTTCAAATTCTGCTGGTCAGTTTTCTGAACTTCTTTGTTATTTTTTTGAACAAGTCTCATACATGTTTATGTTAATAGTTTTTTTTTTAATTATGTGGTAAATAATCGATTAGTTTAAATGACACTACACAATTCTATTAGTAGACTGATAACTGTTTTAGAATCAGAAAATATTTTAAAACTTAGGAAAACCTTGCAGTCCAACAGGAGTTAGATACTGGGTGGTGCAAATGTTAGTGGTTTGTGCTCTGAAATGTTAGTGGTTCGAACCCATATGGCACCACGTAGGAAAAGACCTGGCAAACTGCTTCTGTAAAGATAATACCTGTAGCCATCGAGTCGATTTTTACTCATAGCGACCCTTTCAGACAGAGTAGAACTGCCCTATAGAGTTTCCAAGGAGCACCTGGTGCATTCAAACTACTGACCTTTTGGTTAGCAGCCATAACACCTAACCACTAAGCCAACAGGGTTTCCATAAGGGTAATAGCCAAGAAAATCCTATGGAGTAGTTCTTCTCTGTCACATGATTCCCATAAATTAGAATTGACTCGTTAGCACAAGACCCACTAACCCACTGCCGTGGAGTCGTCACTATCCTCGTTCCTTACCTGCTGCAATTTCACTTCTCCAACAAGGGTTAGGTAGACTTTTCTTTCCAGGAGTAAATATTTTTGGAAATGCTAATTAGAATGAAACTAAGAAATCTTAGTTAACATGCTAGCAATACTGTCCCTTACTAAGTCTCTCCATTCAATAACTTTTTTTTTATTCTTTTAACAAATATTTGCATATGCATACCTACTGTGAACAAAGTAGGCAAAATATTCGAATTAAGTTGTTTTTTTACAAGCTGATGCCTAAAAGTTTTCTTTTTGTCATCAGTTTGTTTTTATTCTAATTTAAAAATACTTGCTCATTTTAACACATGTTTAAAGAGTGATCAAAATAAGACCAACAGCTTTTTAATCAGTCTCCCTGAACTGACTACTGATAACAAATATTCAAGGCAATTAAATTTCTTAAATGAAAAATCTTTAACCTTTAAATTGAAAATGTTTCTTTCAAAATGACATGTTAAACATACAAAATAAATTGATTTTTAAAGCTTCAAGAATAAAAATGTTTATTTTTAGCTGCTGTTGAGTTAATTCTGACTCTTGGTGACCTTATGTACAGCAAATGAAACATTGCCTAGCCTTGTGCCATCTTCAAACCAGTATTTGTTAGTATGTAGTTATTTTTTTTGAGTTATTTAGTACCAATTCCTCTGCATTCAGTTCTGGAGCATCTAATCTTATTGTCCATTAATATCATCTCATCATTTATCCATCCCTTTTCCATTATTTTAGTATCACTTGAGAGCAGAATAATTTTCATGGTATCTGGCCATGTAGTTTAGGATATAAAAACTCCTGTTCTCCAGGACTTTATAATCTAATTGGAAAAAAAAAAAAACTAATAATAGGTGTTAGTGATTAGGAGAATATGTGATAAAGTATATATTAAGAGAAGTCTTTCCTAACCGCCACCATCCCCATGTCTCAAATTCTGTAGTTCTTAAAGAAAATTTCTTTTTAACAAAGCGCTTTTCTAAGATTGCTACTAGGCATTCTTTAGTTTTATTATATAATTATGTAATTCTTCCCCAGTTTTCAGAAAGACTATGTCTATTTTTGCTCACCATAACTTTTCCAGCACCTAACAGTGTGCTCTGAACACACGGTAAGTGTTTGGTGACTGAGTAACCGAATTAATATGAAATCCAATATGAAAAAGGAAAAGTTAACTTGGGAGTGAAATTGTCAGGGAAGGTTTTGGTGAGTAAATGACAACTGAATTGCCTCTAGAAGAAAGGATAGGTAGAAGTAAGGAAGAGATGTAGCCAGTATTTGGGAGTATAATAAAATAAGTATAATAAAATAAGCAAGGAGTAAGAAAATACATACTTTACCTTGAAAACACTGGCCTAATTAAAGATGATAATCCTATTGGAGAATAATGAGAAATGAAGATGAGTAGGTAGGCTTAGAATACCATTTTTATGCAGGCAAAGGGCAGTTGGAAATGACCTTGAGTACATGTGTTCTGCATTTGCCACAAGCATTAGAATTTCAAGGGGGAAAGAAAGGGATAGGCAAAATCTATGCTTGCCTATACGTTTGAAAACCCATAGTGCATACCTTCTGTTATTTTTAACTTGATTTTAAGTGCTTATCTTTCATTTTCATAGTCACTTTCACATTGTTTTTAATTTCATTAGTTTTAATTAACACTCAGTTTCATTAACTCTAGAGTTTTCATTATTTTTAAAACATTTTATTCTGTATTTACTTTGTATTTTTTCCAAACGTAGGTGTTTGCCTATCTTGAAGAAGTTAAGCCACTGATGTGGCATAGCTAGGATGGGAAAAGAAGTAAAAAGTGCTTATCAAAGAAAAGCTGATGGCCTTCTAGAATTGCAATTAATATAATTTTGTTGTTATTATCTGCCTGCAATGGGCAATTACATTGTTTTTTTAAGGATAGCTAAGGCAAGAAACAAAACCATCCGGGAATCAGATGAATGGAAGAGTAGAGAGAAAGTTGTAGTCCATAGTGCAGGAGTTACATATGGCTCTGGTTGTATGAACCAGGCCAAGGTCCATGAACTACAGTTGCAGTATGAAAGAGACTCTAGATACCTGTGTTTGAGATGTGGGTTGTATTTTTAAAGCACTTGTATCCCGAGAGGAGAGAATAAATCAAAGGAAAGAAATTACATTCAAATACGTATCGCTGAGCCAAGAAATTTGGGAAAATTCACAGTTGTCATAGGAAGGATATGTATGGTAAGCAAGTCTGCCTGTTATTAGAGACCCCTGGTTACCAGCAGTCATAGAGGGGAGGTCTTCATGAACAAAAGAGATTAAATATCTAACAAAAGCATGTTGTTGTTTGTTGCCATCCATTCAGCTGTAACTAATGGCAACCTTATGTATAACAGAATGAAATATTGTCTAGTCCTGTCCCATCTTCATGATCACTGGTATATTTGAGGCCATTGTTGTGGCTATTGTGTCTCTCCATCTCCTTGAGGGTTTCCCTTGTTTTCACTGACTCTCTACTAACAAACATGATGTCCTTTTCTAGTGATTGGTCTTTCCTGTTGATGTGTGCACTGTAAGTGAGCCGAAGTGGTGCCATCCTTGCTTCTAAGGTCATTCTTGTTGTATTTCTTCTAAGACCGATTTGATCCGCCTTCTGGCAGCCCATGGTATAATCTATATTCCTTACCCAACACCACAATTTGCATCAATTCTTCTGTCTTCCTTTTTCATTGTCCAGCTTTGACATGCATATAAGGCTGTTGAAAAGACCATGGCTTGAGTCAACTGCACTTTAGTCATTAAAGGGACATCTTTGCTTTTTTAAACCTTTAAAGAGGTATTTCACAGTAGATTTTCCCAGAGGTTAATAGATAGTCAAAACCAGTTTTCTAGAGGAGGTAATATAAGTGTCATGGTCCTTCTTATGTTGAGGGACAAAACTCTTATTGAGAGAATACCCCAACGTCTTCTAATACCTCCTGTCCTGTGACCCAATTTATCAAAAGTCCATGTGAATCCACTCCTATGGGAAGAAGCAGTCTCCAAATCAGAATTCTGCTTTCTCTGTCATGGAAGGGAATTGAACCCTACCACCAAACACTTCTCCCTCTACGCCATGCAAATGAAGAGAGAAATAAATAAAGCAACACTAAAAAAATGGAAATCTTTATTTGAAATGCTATACCCAGAGAACAACAAGAAGAGGGGGTTGAATTCAAAGGGGAATGACTGGAGGAGCCAATAAAAACAGCTGATGTGTGATAAGCAAAGGCAGTTAGAAGGAAGGAAAAAACCGATCCCATGGAAAGGATTGTGGAGAAGCAGTTTATAAACTGAGAAAAGAAGTCCTTAATAGCCCAGGCCTTCTTTCTTCCTTAATCAGATTGGAATTGCCCATTAGGGCGACTCACCTGTGATTAAAAACCAACAAGAGCAAAGCAGTAAAATAGTGGATGTACAAGTTTTTAAAAAAAGTTTAAAGTGTTTCTAAGCCAAGCACCTTGTTCATGGCTTTAAATGTTGGTTAGAATGCTGCCGCACTGTTGCTCCTGCTGTGCTAAGCAATGAGGTCACCAACTTTGTTAAGATCTTTTTAAGTGGAAATCCCCAATTTGAGGGGGAGGGAGTTTTTTTTAGTTTCCTAAAGTGTTGAGATGTATGCAGCTAGAGGTGCTGGATTTGCTATCTTTCATGGATTGAATTGTGTCCCCCCAAAATATGTGTCAACTTGGCTAGGCCGTGATTCCCAGTATTGTGTGGTTGTCCTCTGTTTTGTGATAATAATTTTATGTTAAAGAGGATTAGGGTGGGATTGTTTTACCCTCCTAAGGTCCCATCCCTGATCCAATGTAAAGGGAGTTTCCCTGGAGTGTGGCCTGAACCACCTTTTATCTTACAAGAGATAAAAGGAAAGAGAAGCAAGCAGAGAGTTGGGGCCCTCATACCACCAAGAAAGCAGTGCCAGGGTCCCTGCGCAGAGAGGTTTCTAGTCTGGGGGAAGATTGAAGAGAAGGCCAACAGAGAGAGAAAGCCTTCCCCTGGAGCTGAAACCCTGAATTTGGACTTTCAGCTTACTTTACTGTGACGAAATAAATTTGTTTGTTAAAGCCATCCACTTGTGGTATTTCTGTTATAGCAGCACTAGATAACTAAGACACTGTCATTGTAACTTGCACTGTTAATGGAGAAGTCCCTGAAAACTGTCAGGAAAGGGGACTGTCCTGTCTATCAAAGTAAGGATAGCAGTAAGGATAGATTGGGAGTCCGGATGCAGTACTGGTTACGTTTCGGAATTTTAGCTTTGGCTCTATTTACTACCAGTCAGACATTCTTCATTATTTCAAAGTCAAATTTTAGTGTGAATAAATAAATAGCACAAAAGCAAATTATTTCCAGAATGAAATTTTAATCATAACTTACTATTTAACTTAGTACAATCTTTTAATTATGAGATTACCATTACTTGTATTGTTTATATTGATGCGAATGAGGGTCTGCTTGATCAGGAAAATACTGGAGTGGATAGTGATGCAATTACATTAAAAATCCAAGTGGTGAACTTTGAATATCTTGTACTGTAAAGATACTGCTATGCTACGATACTACTATTTTCTAATTACAAGAATTACAGCATATAGTAAATATTGACCTTCCCTTTTAAAAATTTGGATAAGCTAAAAGTCTCTACTGTGGTTAAATAGATTAAATATAATGCATGAAAAAATCCTGAAATATCTTCCTTGATATATGGCTTTCCAGATTAACCAGTATATCTTCTCCAGTAAGTTGCAGCTTTTAAAATTACATTGTAGTCTCATATAACATTTTAGTTCTAATATAAAGTGTGGTCATGGCTCACTAAAATATCATAATTAATCAAATCTTTTTTCCACTCCATCTCATCTCCACATCCTCTCTGAACTATACAGTGTAATTTTTAGCGTGCCAAGTATGATCTGTCAGAACTAGAACTTGGGTGTGGTACTTAACATTTTTAGATGTACCAATAAAATACTAATCTAATATTTAAGGGAAACTGGATAATTTTTCATTAATATTTTATGGCATTTTGGAACCTCTTCATAGATGAGTGTGTACCAGGGGAACTGAGAAATTGAAGTGCATTATTTTATGTGCCAACCAATTCTTTTTGGTACAGTGACTCTGTGTATTCCTTCCATCTTCTTTTGATGCTTCCTGCATCGTTCAGTATCTTGCTCATAGAATCTGTCAAAATTGCAACTCGAGGCTTGAATTTTTTCTTCAGTTCTTTCAACTTGAGAAATGCCAAGTGTGTTCTTCCCTTTTGGTTTTCTAACTCCAAATCTTTGCATATTTCATTATAATACTCTACTTTGTCTTCTCAAGCCATCTTTTGAAATCTTCTGTTCAGCTCTTTCACTTCATCATTTCTTCCATTAGCTTTAGCTACTCTACATTCAAGAGCAAGTTTCGGGGTCTCTTCTGACATTCATTTTGGTCTTTTCTTTCTTTCCTGTGTTTTTAATGACCTTTTGCTTTCTTCCTGTGTGATGTCCTTGGTGTAATTCCACAACTTGTCTTATCTTTGGTCATTAGTGTCCAATTCATCAAATCTGTTCTTGAGATGGTCTCCAAATTCGGGTGCGATATACTCAAGTTTGTATTTTAGTTCTTGTGGACATAGAGTCACTGTACCAAAAAGAGCTGGTCATTGTTCATCCATTTCAGGAGGTAGCATATGATCAAGGATTGATGGTATTGAAGGAAGAAGTCCAAGCTGCACTGACGGCACTGTTGAAAAACAAGGCTCCAGGAATTGACAGCATACCGATTGAAATGTTTCAATGAACAGATGCAGTGCTAGAGGCGCTCACTCATTTATGCCAAGAAATTTGGAAGATAGCTACCTGGCCAAACAACTGGACAAGATCCATATTTGTGCCCATTCCAAAGAAAGGTGATCTGACAGAATGCATAAATTGTCAAATAATATAATTTATATCACATGCAAGTACAATGTTGCTGAAGATAATTCAAAAAGAGTTACAGCAGTATATTGATAGGGAACTTCAGAAATTCAATCCAGACTCAGAAGAAGATGTGGAACAAGGGGTATCATTGCTGACATCAGATGGATCTTGGCTGAAAACAGAGAATATTAGAAAGATGTTTACTTGTGTTTTATTGACTATGCAAAGGCTTTCTACTCTGTGTATCATAACAAATTATGGATAACATTGCGAAGAGTGGGAATTCCAGAACACTTAATTGTACTCGTGCAGAACCTGTACATAGACCAAGAGGCAGCTATTTCAACAGAACAAAGAGGTACTATGTGAGTTAAATCAGGAAAGGTGTGCATCAGGGTTGTATCCTTTCGCCCTACTTATTCAGCCTGTATGATGAGGAAATAACTGAGAAGCTGGGCTATATGAAGAAGAACGGGACATCAGGATTAGAGGAAGATTCGTTAACAACCTGCAATATGCAGATGACACAGCCTTGCTTGCTGAAAGTGGAGAGGACTTGAAACATTTACTGACGAAGATCAAAGACTACAACTTTCAGTATGGGTTAAACCTCAACATAAAGAAAACAAAAACCCTCACAACTGGATCAATAAGCAACATAATGATAAACAGAAAATATTGAATTTGTCAAGGATTTCATTTTCCTTGGATCCACAATACCTATGGAAGCAGCTGTCAAGAAATCAAACGACATATGCTTTGGGCAAGTCTGCTACAAAAGTGTTAAAAAGCAAAGATACCACTTTGAGGACTAAGGTGTGCCTGACCCAAGCTATGGTATTTTCCATCACCTCATATACATGAAAAAAAGATGGACAATGAATAAGGAATAGGGAAGAAGAATTGATACCTTCGAATTATGGTGTTGGTAAGAATATTGAATATATCATGAACTGCCAGAAGAATAAACAAGTCTGTCTTGGAAGAAGTACAGCAAGGGTGCTCATTGGAAGTAAGGGTGGCGAGACTTTGATTCACATACTTTGGGCATATTATCAGGAGGGACCAGTCCCTGGAGAAGGAAATCATGCTTGGTAAGGTTGAGGGTCAATGAAAAAGAGGAAGACCCTCAACAAGATGGACTGACATTGTGGCTGCAACAGTGGGCTCAAACATAGCAAGGGTTGTGAGAATGGCATGAGATCAGGCAGTATGTCATTCTGTTTTACATAGGGTCACTATAAGTTGGAACTGACTCAATGGCACCTAATAACAACAACATGTTATGTGTCAAGCGGGTCTCATATATCAAGTATTTTTGAGGACAGGAAGTAAAAGCAGGAGTATTGAGAAATATGATAGAATTTCAAAGGCAGGAAGATGCCTGATGGGAGGATAATTAAGAATGAGTTAGTGTTGATTCACGGATGCATGCAAGGCATGTTTTAGGAGGAGTTGAAGGTAATCTTCATGGACAGGAGTTAAGAATGAAAACTGTTAAAAATGCCAAAGGCAAAAAGTCTAGAATCATAGACTTATTATATCGTGTGTTGTACTGTAATATCAATACATCATCTGATATATTCATCTGTATTTTCAGACTCCTTGGCCATCCTCTATTACATGACCAATATTATGTATTTAGTGTTTTAGCTCAGTAAGAAAAAGTGCGTTTTTAGTGAGGGAAGGATTTGACAACCTGTTGCAAAATGGATACAATGGGAAAACACTATTTTCACTTTCTGGATAAAATTACACCCTTATTTTCTGACAGGCATTTATTTCCCTTTGCTCATTTTCCTTTGAGTTTGTCATTTAGGGGTATCCAGAAGTACTTTAGCCAATGCGTGTACATGCTACTAGAAAAATGGCAGGTCAAGCCACCAGGACTGTCATTTTCATTCCCCTTTCCTGGTGTCCAGGTGTGGACTCTTCATGCTTAGCTATTCACTGCACTTGTCTATGCCTAGTAGGCCTTGAATATCACCTGTGGGCACAATACCTTGTTACATTTGCTTCCAGTTTTGCTTCTATATATTCTCTTCTACCCTTCCACCCTATTCCCCATGCCAGAAATGTGAAAAAAATAGAAATGTTATATCAATAGGAAAATACCCAAAAGAGTTATTTAAAAGAAGTGAATTTAGGACCTTATATTTCAGCTCACCTCTATTAGATCTTTATGATCCCTGAGCTATGGAGAGAGGAGCTTTCCAGTGAACATTTGAAGCTAACAGTTCAGAGAGAGTGGTGAAGTGTCATACGTATGTGTCATATATATATGTTAATAATTTCATGAATTCTTGCTGACTGACAAACTGACTTGGGTGAAGGATTTTTTTTTTCTTTTTTAATTTTATTTTTATCTCTTACTGTCAAACTATGATTGCTCCTTTCCATTTATTTTTTTCTATTCTCCTGCCCGATCTGTTATGCTCTTTATATCTTTTGTATTGGCTATTTTTTGACCTTCGATGGCAACTTAAAACAACAGTCCTAATTTACTACATATACTTTAGTGAGAATTAAGGGCTGAGGTACTAAAGAAGGAATGACCGTTATAAAATGTAAATGGAGAGAGAGAGCAAGTGAGTGCAGGAGAGAAAGCACTTTTAAGCTTATCTAAATGGAACAGAATATTTTAAGTTTACCTGGAATTGCTGCACCTTCTTTAAGATTCACTAGTAATTTTACACTTTTATTGAATGTTCTCTGTGGAGGAATAATAAGGCCTATTCTTTGCCAGAGGTGTTTTGTTTAAATCGAATCCTCCAGAGAAAAGTCCAAGAGGAAAAGCTGCTGAGTTTACTTCATATAAAAAAGTTTCTTTCCTTTCCTGTTAAAGTTTCCTTGATGGATTTCTTGTTGATTAAAATGCTTTGTAAAGTTCTACTAGTGATTTTTGTCAAGACCACACTGTAGTTTTACAGAAAAGGCTAATGTTAACTTCTCCTGAGATTTCTTTGGCGGAGCATTCATTCTTTTTTGGTTCTTGGCATTGCCAGGTGTGCAATTAAATGGTCACTTCACCTTTATTACAGTGTTCATGGCATATTATTTTGATTATTTTTCTCATTTATGTACACTGTGGCAGTTACGGTCTCCGTGTGTTTGTTATGTAAGACTGGTCTTAAAACCCAAGCTGATGGGGAAAAACAAATCACCACTGGCCTCCAGTTTATCTCATCTTAATCGTTAAAGGTAAATTTAGCTTCACAAATGTGTTTCTGTGCATCTCGGAGATGTCAGGTAATATTTTTATTAGGTCATCTAGCAGCTGGAAGTAAGAAGCCTACATTTATGGGAGCTGATCTCATTATCAGTAGTTTTCGGAGATTCAGATAGTACATTTGATTTAAGAGCTAATAATCAGAAGAATTAGAAACAGAGGTGTAGTGAAACACATAGGTGTAGAGGCTAGGCTTTTTGTGTGTGTTGGGCTTTTTGTGTGTGTAAGGACTTTTTTCTGATGAATATAAACACAAACAATTTCAGGGAAAGTGGGAGTTTAATAATTTAAATAACTCTAAGGAAGCTAAACAATCAAATTTATTTTTCCTAATGTTATTCTCAGAGAAATCCCAACTATCTTGCTTCGTGAGGACTCTGGGGATATGGACAGTAGAAAATGCCAATATGCCGTCGTGGCAGAGGGAATTGCCGAAATAAAACCTCTGGAATGCGCATGCTTTCAGACATGATTTTTGAAACTGTTCTATGAAAATGATATAGCTTCTAATAAGCATTTTAATGTTTAATTGGAAACCGGAAAATTGGCTTTATGGGAGAAGAGTCCATCCCATCCCATTAGAATTATGAAACTTTCCATGTTATGGTTCTTCAAAGTATTTTGTTTGTTTGTCTTTTTTTTTTTTTTTTTGTCAGAACGCGTGGGAAGTTGGCAATGTTATTCCAGGGACTAAGAGTGTGTGGGTTCTAAAGCCCTTTATTTTCAACTACTTCATTTAAAAGTTAACACTTTTGTTAGGAAAATCTGGAGTAAAGCAGTACATTTACTGAAATCCAGGTTAATATTTGATGGTCTTCATCAGAAAATATATAGAGTAGGAGGAAAATTATTCATTACCTTTTCATTTTTATCATTTTGTCTTTTATTTTGCCTGCGTTTAAGAGAAGAAATTTTTGTTAAATCAATTCCGGAAATACATGTGAGGGATATTATTTTAATTATGATAAAGAACATGAAAAACAATATATTTACTAGCAAACCAAGTTTAATTAATGGAAAGTCAGTGAATAACTCATTTCTCTGATTCTGTAATCCGGGTTCACATGTAATATGCATTGTACCAGTTGTTGACAGATTTCAGCCCATCCCATTTTCAGCAAATCTCCTGGTACTTCATTTCCTTTTATTTTGGCTGCGTAAATTTCCTCCACATCATTAAAATCCGTTGCAGGCATTTCCAGTGACTGAGGAAATATTTGTCAATGATAGAACAAGTGATTGATTTCAAAGCTTCTTGTTGCTGTAGTAGAATTTGGCAAAGAGAGGGCTCATGGCTGCTGTTGTAGAAGTTTCTGGAAATTCTTTATAATACCAGTGGGAAACTTATAAAGATATTTGGTTGTTCCCCCTCACTCTCCATACTTAATCCTTCGTGTCTGAAATGAATACTAATGTAACTGTTTTATAAATATGGTACTCATCCTTAAAGTACAAAAGTTAACTGTTAATGAGAGTTTTAAGCCAAGCCTCCTAAGGTCAAACTTCTTCCTCATTAGATGAAAATCTAGTGTATTACCTGCGAATTGACAGCAGATTAGAAGCAAATTTCTCTTTATTTGTATATTTTTTAAATTTGTGGATTCTTTCCAATTCTTTTTTAAAAAACTGCAATTTTAAAAAGCATTTTAAAAAGCTCACCCTCATCCTGCCTTCCTAAACTTTTAAATATTTATAATTTTTTATTTATAAATTTTATATTTATAAATTTTTATTTATAAATATGTTATGGAAGCATTGTAAGGGGAGAAAAAAAGACTGCTTTGTAAAAATATTTAGCAAGAGAATATGGGTGCAAGGATAATAATGAAGAAATCAAAACAAGATAGCTTAGTCTTAGCCTAAACTTTCAACTTTGTTAAGAATCAGAGGTCAGTCATATATATCTTATATTATGTTGATAATGGTATGAAGTTTTTTGAAAAGCCATCTTTTCAGAAATCTATCATATTTTTTTTTCGATATTATGTTTGTCCATTTCCAAGCATTGAAACAGGAAATAGAAAGACATTTTAAGGCAACATGTATGTGGGTCGTAAAACCAATAACCAAAGGCCATATAAAAAAGAGTGGCCAACAGTTTCTGTTGCTCTCAGAAATCATTTTTCTATTCCAAAATTCCAAGAAAAGGAACACTTGAGACTCAGAAAATATGGAAGCAAAGAGAATATGTTTTTGGACATCAGCATTTTAGTAGGGAATCTGATTGGCCAAAAAAAGTGGATGATAAGGTCATAGGTGAATGTAATGTTAGTAAAATGAAATATATAAAGAAAACTCTCCCCATGAGAAATAGATAAAAAGGAAAGGGAAAACTTTGAAGTGTTTACTCACATTTTCTAAAGAGCTTATTTGAAGCTTGCATCTTTTATGGTATGTTATCTATATATTTCTGAATCTAATGGATAGGTGCACTGATGAAGTGAGAAACATCATTTTATAATTATTGCTCTCGTTTTATTTCTGTACTTAAAGGAAAATCCTGTTTTAGTAACACTGACTAATTGTATATCCAGACTGTTGAGTACAGGGCCATTGTATACATCTGGGGAATTTGTGCACTGCACAACTCTAGATGTGTAAGGCACTACAAGTGGTGGCCTTGGGCCACTATCTTTCTTCAGGGGAATAAATGAATGCTCATAATGTTTCTGTTGTTTAAATAGCTTCTTATTTAAATGCTGCCACAATATTTCCTTAGTGTTCTAATTATATTTTATTTATACTTAATATTAGACCAGCAGCTGAATAAAATAAGTACTCAGAATAGTACCCACTGCTGTTGAGTAAATTCCGATTCATAGCAACCCAATAGGACAGAGTAGAACTGCCCCATATGGTTTCCAAGGAGCAGCTGGTGGATTGGAACGCAGACTTTATTTTGGTTAGTAGCCTGAACTCTTAATCACTGCGCCACCCCACCGGGGCTCCCTCAGAAAAGTAAGAGACTAGTAATCAGACCCGATGGTTTTCATTATCATACTAATGCCCTATTCTTATTTTTGTGTGGGTTGAAAAATAAGCTATGTTGCCTAAGCTTATTATTACCAATACACACCCCCCGTATATTCATGTATAGCTGTTTTGAAACGTTCCCCAGAGTTCCTAGTAAAATGTTGTATGACCTGATAGACCACCTTTGTGAAGCTATTGATTTGGGTGGCTTTCCTGGGTGGTCTCCTAGAATGGGGCTGAAAGATAGCCCTATGTGAAACATAGGTCGTTTGCTGGAACTACAAGAAATATTTGTCCCCGATCACAGGCAGCTATTTATTTTCATTCTTTTTTGAATTAAAATGATAAATTGATTATTTTGTTAACTTGTGTTAAACGTGAAAAAAGAAAAAGTTTAAAGAGAGGACTATAGAACTTATTTCTTCTCAATTCCTGAAAGAAACCTAAAGCTCTCAGTATATCTGAGACAGAACAAGGGGGGATAGTTAGCACTTGGACTCAGAACGTGTAAGAGCAACTATTAAGATGCCATGGTTGAGGGTGCTTGAAATGTAAGGATGGATATTATTCCAAGTGGGGTTCCTACAAATCCTTCACCACTAGAGGTTATGTAACCTTTCGGACGACATTTTTATTGGTTTCTTTTAAATAGCTATGTCCTTTCTCCAGTTTTATGTTTTGCTGTATCTGTTGCTGCTCTTTCATTTAGGCAATGCTTATTTGCATATTGAAGCCCTGGTGGCACAGTGGTTGAGAGCTCAGCTGCTAACCAAAAGGTCAGCCGTTCAAATCCTCCAACCACTCCTTGGAAACCTTATGGGGAAGTTCTACTCTATCCTATAGGTTTGCTATGAGTCAGAATTGACTCAGTGGCAATGGTTTTTTTTTTTGCATATGATACACAAAAATGTCTGGAAATAATAAAATCGGCAGGATAAAAATAGTAGAAGAAATATTCTTATAAAATCGTGTTTTTATGTATTATTGTGGCTAAAATTATTTGGCTCTATTTCCTAGAATGAAACTCTCGTGACTTGGCTTAAGGCACTTTTTCTTTATAACAAAGTGCGTTTATGCGCGTGTATGGTGACAGAAATATTCTTTCAAGTATAAATGTTTTGAAAGTTTCTAATGTTCTTTTTGTGTATTTGTTTAGATTTGCAAGGTCTATTATATTATTGGAGTACTGAAATTTATCTGGCAAGGCTATCCAAGTGGTTTCTTTTTTAATAAAATATCTGTCCCTTTTCCAGATGACTCTGGGGGCAGATGTCCTCAAGGGAGAGTATAGATGCCATTTCAAAGCTTACTGCATTTGAATTTCATTATGTTTTATGGGAAAGAGGCCTTCTGAATTTGATGAATTTTATTTGCTCAATTAACTACATCAGTAGCATATTGTAAGGAATTGTGTAAGATGGCAAATGCATGCCATAGAGCAAGTATAACCAGTTTCCGACTCTCCTGCGATGGTCCTCATTTTAGGGGCCATCGTGTGCATTTCTAAAAATCCATTAAATGTTTATTGCCTCCTCTGTACTCACCACCTGTCTTTATGTTTTAGCCAGCTGGTTTACCTTCCTTTCTCCTGCTTCAAAACCACAATAAACACACATCTTGGCTTATTGCCCCTCTCAAATCTACTGTATGGCTAATACTTCTCTAGGAATCAATTTTTTTTCCAGATAGCTGGAAAAAATGATGCCAGTGGGGATTCTGGCAAGAAAGAGTTAAAACAGACTGAAGTGTTTTAAATGTTTTAAGCCAGGTTTATACAATAATTTTAACTCCAGATTCACTTTATCTTATACGGTTTTCTAATATTTAAAGTTTCACATTAGATCTGGAAGACAACCTAACTCAATCAATCAAACATTTTGCAAATGATTTTTTCTCTATGGACAGTTCTAAGGTAGATGAAGGAGAGTAACAACAATAACAACAAAAAATCGGGATTCTTTAGATCTAATGCAAAACTAATAACACCTAATAAGTTCTTAGGATAGAGTGGAGAAAAATAGAGCATTACCTTCATCTTCCCCTTTGCATGTTTGCAATTATCCCTAAACTATCAAACTGCAAATCCCTCGTGATAAAAAAAAAAAAAAAAATACAGATATAAAATTCTAGAGTGCAGGAAAATTTGCTTATTTAAAATGAGATACTCAGACTTCTCCCTCTTCCTCCTGATTCTTACTCATTGGGTTTGGGGTGGATACAGGAATCTATATTTTACCAAGTACTCCAGGTGGCAGAAGGAGCCCTGGTGGTACAAACCATTAGGCGCTCAGCTGCTGCCAGAAGGTTGGCTGACAGTTTGATCCCACCCAGCCCTTCTGCAGGAGAAGGATCTAGTGATCTGCTTCTGTAAAGATTACAGCCCAGATAACCCCATGGGGAAGGTCTACTCTGTCACATGGAGTTGCTGTGAGTTGAAACCAGCTCAGTGGCATCTAACAACAACCAGGTGGTAGTTCGTTGACCTCAGTTTGAGAAACCCACTTTGAACTTCGTAGTTATTATACTTACTGTGACCTTCAGCTAATTAACTTCTCAATGCCTTTGTCTTCTCACCCTCAAAATGGAGATAAGCTCTTTTAGGATAAAATGAGATGACAGCTCCTGGCTTAAAACAATAAATTCTTCTTTAATAAATCAATTTGTTTTTGTTGCCTTGCTGGTAAATGTTATTTCATAGGCTCAGTCAACAGTGACTACTATTTTCAATCCTATAATTCCAGTCATAGTGAAATGATATTATCTAATATGGAAATGTAGTTCCGAAAGGTCACAGCCACTGAAACCCTATGGAGGACAGTTCTAAACGCGTGGGGTTGCCATGAATCAGAATTGACTTTTGTGGGCAGTGGTGGTTCAGTGGTAGGATTCTTGCCTCCCATGAGGGAGATCTCGGTTTGACTCCTGGCCAACACACCTCTTCTGTCTGTCATTGGAGGCGTGCTTGTTGCTGGGATGCTGACCAGAGCTTACAGACTAAGATAGACTAGGAAGAAAGGGCTAGCAATCTACTTCCAAAAATCAGCCATGAAAACGCTATGGATCACAGTGGTTTGAACCGGTTGTACATGAGGTCACCATGAGTCAGGGCCAACTAAACGGCAGCTAACAACAACAACCAAATATATATATATATATATATATATATATATATATATATATATATACCCACACACACACAAAAGATGTTTCAGAGTGAAAGGACATCTTATTGAATGTGAACTCTTTTTTTTTTTTCCAATTTGTAACATGCATTACAGTATGTTCTGCCTCACCATATGGTTCTAAAATGATAACTAGCTCATTTGCAATCATTAAGTAGGGGAATTATGTTCATATAATGTGGAAGCTGTGGAGCTTTATATGTGATTTATTCTAGGCAAAGAGGCTTAGAATTGTCAGAGTAACATTGTAACCTTTGGTGGGAAAAGAAGAGGCCCTCAGCATGGATGCAATACAGTCAACAGGAATGCTTTCAGCTCCTTTTTAAGAAAATTAAAAAAAATGGGTGTATGTATCTTGGGCTCCCTCATCAAACGGGCACATCCTTACTTTGAGCAGCTCTTAAACATCTGCAGGTTTCACTACTCCCTGTGCCATTCTTAATGGCCAGCATGTTGGCTCCGAATTTACCTTTCCTCTGAATTTTCTCTACCAACGCTAATTAAAGAATTGCTAGCATTTCTACTCTTTTTTTTTTTTTCTTTTAATGCATTCTGGGCTGATTGTCTTACTCGGGTGGTCTGAATCATCTTCTGAGGTACCAATTATTATTCGTATTTGTGATCTGGTCCCAAAGTTGCATAGGTCTTGAATGGCCTGCCCCAATCCTACTTTTCTCACAAGTCCTGTTAGGTCTGCCATTTTGTTTGCAATGTGAGGATTAAACCCAGTTGCTGTTGCGGTGATTCGACCTCATGACAGTCCATGTGTGTCAGAGTAGAACTGTGTTCTACAGGGTCTGCTTTACAATGGCTGATTTTTGGAAGTAAATTGCTAGACCTTCCTTCCAAGGTATCTCTGGGTGGACTCCAACCTCCAACCTTTTGGTTACCAACCTACAGAATTAACTGTTGACCCACTATCCAGGGACTCATATGAGGATTACAGGAAGCATATCTCTTGTCATGTAGATTAAACCTCATATTAGGAACATGAATACCTCCAGCTCTGCAATACCTTATAGTCTAGAAGGGACTGTAGTGTGCTGAATGGTTTTTAAATCGTAAAGTAATTAGCATACTTCCTCAGAGAAATCAGGCTGTTTTTTTATCACTACTAGTATTGCATTTGCTCCTTATTATCCTGTTGTGCAAAACCCATTTGGTTTATTTTTTTCAAAAGCCTGTAGATTTCTAACTTGCTGTATCAGCAACAATATATAAATTTGACTTTATTTATTGGCTCTTATATTTTTATATCTCTAATTTAGTCCTTCTTCACTAAAAGTGCACAGTAATTTATATAGCTGGCCAGAGTAGCCAAAGAAAATAATTTCTTTACTATAGAGAGACATTTTCTATAATAATGGTTATGATGCTGATAATTATCACCATTTATTGAGTCTGTACTAAGTGACCACTTTTTCTTCACTTGCATTATTGCTAATTCTTACAGTATTTTATGACTATAATACGTATTTTCTAAACAAAATAAAGAAAAATAAACAGGAGTCAGTCTATCTGTGCCTTACAGAATTCTTCAACAGAAATGCAAGAGAGGTGAAATTGAATTAATTCTTATTATGTGGTTGGAAATTGATTTTGGAACCTCAACACTGCCACAGAAAATGATGGGGGAATTTCCTTCTGTAAACATTATCTAAGGGCCGCTATCTTAAGGATAAGTATACATGTATGTTAGAGGTTTTCTTAAAAACCTACCTTTTGCTTTTGCCGTAGGTTCCTGCACGCTTTCACCAGAAGCAGAATTTGATATGATTATAATAATTTTATGAATAAAAGCAACATGGTTCATAGTTCTTGAGTATATCTTTGGATGTTTTTGTGAAGTTTAGAATTTTAAGGTGGACTTCATGAGCTTGAATAACGATGTTATTTTAAACTGTTTTTAAAGATTTTTTTAAAGTTTCTTTGATTAGTACAAGTTCCTCTACTTTCTAGCTGCATGGCTGTGGTCAAATTACCCAAGGTACCTGAGTCTTTGTTATCCTTCCTATAAAATAGGGAAAATAAATTCTCCTTTGAGTCAAGGAGCCCTGATGACTCAGTGGTTAAAGCAATTGACCGCTAACTGAAATGTCAGCAGTTTGAAACCACCAGCTGCTCCACGGGAGAAAGATGTAGCAGTCTGCTTCCATAGAGATTTACAGCCTTGGAAATCCTATGGGGCAGCTGTGAGGCAGGATTGACTCGATGGCAGTGGGTTTGGTTTTCATTTTGTTTTTTTACTGAGTCGTTCCAAGGGTTAAATACTACAATGCATGTGAAGTACTTAGCCCAGTAACTGCTATGTAGTGCTTTCTGCATAAGTGTTAGTTGTGACTGTTTTTATTATCTTTATCGTTATGAAATGTAGAAACACTGATTACTACCTGCCTAGTGCCCTGCTCTCCGCATTTCCTATGTTTTCATATCCTAGGCAGGCACGGACTGCTGAATGGTTTAGCAGCTTTAGCTAGTTGCACTATTGCATGAACATAACCTGATTTCATGGGATGAAACAAAAAGTGAACACCATGGCTCATGGCTGTCATTAATGAAAGATAGCTGGAAATCAGACAAACAGCTTCGTTGCTGAGATTGTTTCCGGGCTAAAACCCCAGAACAGCTGTTTGTTTTGGCCATTAATCGCGTCCACTCCTTTCTCTTTTCTTTCTTTCTTTTTTTTTTTTAAAGGCTGTGGGGAGATGGGACTTTCTTTAAAAAGAGAATCCAGGCTGGTTATTTCGGAATCAGGAAGAACTCTTGTCGTTTCACTATTGTGGTCTTTCGGCTGCTTTGACAGTTGGACTGAAGGGCTTTTCCTTTTGTTTTTCTCCTCTCTTCTTCACTCCTAGTGCTCAGACTCAGGCTGCTGTAGAGAGAAGAAAAAGCAAAACTAGGAGCGCCCTAATCCCAGAGAAGGAGCTTTGTAGCAATTCCCTTCAAGAAAAGTTACTCCCCGAAGGAATATGTAGTATTACATAGACACTGACTCATGAGAGGGGGAGAGAGAGAGAGAGAACGAGAATCCGACCCAGCAAGAAATAAAGAGAGAGAGATACTTAACTAAAGATGAAAGAAAATTTTGCCTTTCCTGTAAGTAATATTATTAGTTAAAAAAAAAAAAAAAATCAAGTTGACTGCTAGTTTTGTTTAAAGTATTTGTTCTGGAAATACTAAAGTTGGAGTCTACCAGACTGAGGTTAGAAGCATTTTCTTTGGCAGCAAGAAGATACTTTTATAGAAGCCATGCCTGTACTTGGGGTTGCCTCAAAATTGAGGCAGCCAGCTGTTGGGTCAAAGCCTGTTCATACTGCTCCTCCGATACCAAATCTTGGCACTACTGGGTCACAGCACTGTTCTTCAAGACCTTTGGAACTTACTGGAACAGAGAGCTCAATGCTTTCTTGTCAGCTCACATTAAAATCAACCTGTGAATTTGGAGAGAAGAAATCCCTCCAAGGAAAAGCCAAGGAGACAGAAGACAGTAAGGTTAGTGGTTGAAGGTTACCTGCAGACTTATATAGCTATAATGCAAATTTCTTTTTAGATGAAATATAAAGCATGCTGTGAAATGGGGATTAGTAGAGGCACACCAGTGTAAAAAAGTAAGTAACTTGAATAGCTGAAAAGATGACTGTTTAGCCTGTGTAAAAATTTTATAGTTTAAAGTTGTTGCAAAAGTTGTGAACAAAATCCTTTGAATATGCATATTTTGTAATGACTTGGTGCTATTTATTGATGAAGTGCTTAGTTATTCCTAAGCATCATTCTCTCCCTGATAAGCATAACTAATCACAGATGTGAAAAAAGGGGAACATATTTTTCATATATATTACAATGTGAATAAAGGTTTGTTTTTAATAACCCACATAGATACCACTACTTTCCCCTGAATGTCGTTTGTACTTTAAACAATCTTACAGTTTAAATATTTATACCCTAGATGACTTAATTCATTGCTATTTGAAGGAAAATTAAATATTATTTTTCTTAATACTGCACATTTGTCTGGATTTTCACTTATAAATTGAAACCCTACTGTTTTACTTACTACTGACATCTTTTTCAGTCATTTAATTTATGATATTTTGTGAGCATTTAACTCAAAGATCTTGGTTCCTAAACCATACTAGAATCATTTTTTCTAGATGCTAAGTATTAGCATGGCCCTGCAGTTGATGAACTTCATGGGAATTTATTTGTACCTTGATGAACATCACTGTTTAGTATAGTATTAAGTATGACATTAAGCTTTCTAAAGTTACCATGCTCACCTCTGGCTTCACAGAAAATGTTTTTATTTTTCTACCCAAATATAATTCAAAAGTGTATATATATATATATATATATATATATATATATATATACACACACACATATATAAAATGACAATCATACATGCAAACTTCATTTGGAAATCAACTCTGTAAATAAAAAAGAAGCCAGTCCTTTTGTCTGAAATGTCTATTTCATCGATCTTTACCTGTTCAAAGCCTTTAAGGTGCAGCCCCAATGCAAATTCCTCCATAAAGCCTTTGCTAGCCACCCACTCCCACCTTTCCTTTCCTGTGATTCCTCGTTTGCAGAAATACTTAGAGCATCTTTATTTATTATTGTATATTTTAAATAGCTGAATAACTATTCTTTCTTTCCCTACTAAATTGGAAATTTATTGATGGCAAGGCCCGTATATAATTCTGTGCTTTGCCCCAGCCCAATTCTTTATGCATATCATGATTTAGTAGCAATTGAATGAATCAATATTTAGACAAACAAATCATGAGTGAATAAGCAATTATCCTGAGAAACATTTAGTTAAGTTAGTAGATCTGCTTGGATCATTTCGTCTATAACACAAGAGGTTTGGAATAGATGATTAAGCTATATTCTTTCTTTTAGGTTTTAGGAAAGCATTGTCTAAGCAAGAAAACTCAATTAAAATAAAATATTTAATTACAAGCTTATAGTTCAAAGTCTATCGTGACAATCCAGAGTAAAAATGGGAAAGTGGTGAATTATCAAGAAAAAGACCTAAATATTAACTTCATGCAAATAATTAAAAATTAGTGTCGTCAAGTTCTTATTTAATATTCTGTGTACTCACAATGGCATGTTTGTATTAGCTGTAAATAGATAAACTCATTTTCTTTAATGACCATGGCTATTGTATTTGTAGGTTTAGTCAAACTTAACTTTGCTAAATGGCTTGGCCCAAGACTTACCATCCATGAGTACTGTTTGCGATAGAATTTTGGATGATCTCCTTGGTTAGCACACATATTAATCAAACATATGATATTCCAATAAGACCCTGTGGTAAGCAATGTTGTACTTATAGGAATGTCGCTTATCACATTAAAAGCTTTTTTCAAACAAATGTAAAGAACACCTGGTTAGCATTTGAGACTATTTCAAAATGTTAAAAAGAGTATATTTTGTGAGTTTTGTAAACTTTTAAAAAAACAAAACTGAAGAAAATAGCAAAAATAATTAAGCTATTATATTAGAGAAAATTAGGCTTGGCTTCAAGTAGTAGACAATTCAAAATAATAATAACATAAACAAGATATGAATGTATTTCTTTTTCACGTAGAGGAAATCTGGAGATAAGCAGTTTGTGGCTGATACGGTGACTTCAGGAAGTTGTCAGGGAACCAGACTGTCTTTGTTTCACCCGTTTGAGTCTTCCACCTCAATACTGAGTGGGTAATTGAGCTCCATTCAGCAAGAAGGAGTGACTTAGACACACCTTGTTTATTAAGATTCTTCTGCATACTATTGGTCTGTATATAGTCCTAAGGCCTTACCTAGGTAAAGTGGAGACTGGAAAATGTGGTGTTAATTTCTAGGTAGCAATGTTCTTAGTTAAAAATTGTAGATTCTGTTTCTAAGGAGGAAGAATGAATAGAGAATGCCCACAATAGATGACTGTCATTAGAATGGCTTATGTGGAGTCCTGTGGTAGTCCCTGAACTATACAGCCTTACAGTCTGGTTAAAGAGAATGAACTGATATATGTCAGGGTCCCAAGTATATTCTCAGTCCAGCATATCCTTCTCCTATTCCTGTTTTTACTTCATTAAATACCATTATTCCAGTCATCCAATCTTAAATTCCTATGGTAATATCTTGTGATATACATACCTTTTTAACATCCCATAATTTGCCAGAAATTGGAGATTTCACTTGTGTTATATCTTGGATTTATCCCCTTTGGTACCTTCCCATTACTAACACCCATATTTTGGTACTTTTTATGTTATTTGTGAATTACTGCAATAATTCCAAATTAGCCTCCTTTTCTCCTGTGTCTTTCTACCATCATCTATCCAACACATTCAACATCCTGCTAGTTCAAAAAATTTTGGTAAGTTTTCATGGCTTACAAATTCTTTGTCTAGATCTTCTAGGCACTCAATCATTGTCATCTCTTCTTCTTTTTTTTCTTTTTTCTCTCCTCTACATCCTCTTCATCCTCCATCATAGCTCTGTATAGCTACTATATCCCAGATGTCATCTGCCGGAGCATCCAAATTCTCCAGACTGCTGAGTCACACTGCCGTTTAATAGACACATAGCAGTAGTTCCAGACTCCACATCACAAACATATGGAAACTCCATCACAATATCTTAAGAGCTTTAGTTTTCCCTAGCTATCTCTTATCAGATTTCTTACTCTTCTTGAATTTTCTAATGTCTATTCTGATACAGTTATGGTTATGTTTTTCCATTCTACCTGAGAATTCTCCCAAATGAGGGGCAGAATCATTTTGCCTTAGAACCTTTACTTAAGAATCTGGAGGTAAAGATACAACCATTGATCTCCTCTCATCTGAAACAAAAGAAAAAGAAGGAAACCCAAGACTCAGAGAAGAAGCTAGTCTACAGGACTAACTGTCTCAGGAACCACAACCTCATCTACCCTGAGACTAGAAGAACTAGTGGTGCCAGGTTACCACTAACCATCATTCTGATCAGGGCCACAATAGATGGATCCTGATAGAGTGGGAGAAAAATGTGGAACAGAACCTCAAATTCTTAAGAAATCCAGACTTACTGGACTGGTTGTGACTTGAGGACTCTCAGAGACTACTGCTCTGAGATACTGTTTAAACCTTGAACGTAAACTATCCCCTGAGGTCACCTAAATAACAGGTTGGCTCACAAAATAAAGAATATCACCTGAGAGTACTGTGCTCCTTAAAAAAAAATCGTCTATATGTAAGCAAACAGTCAACAATTACTTTAAAACAAAGATGAGAAGGTAAGGGGGCAGGGAAACTAGATTACTGGAAACAGAACCACCAGGACAGAAATAATAAGAATGCTCATGCGTCATGAAGAATGTAACTAGTGTCAGTGAGTAATTTGTTCTGGAGTTGTTGAATGAGAACCTAATCTGCCGTGTAAACATTCACTGAAAACACAATAAAATATTATTTAAAAAAATTGTTTAAAATTAAAAACAGAAAAGCCAGGGAAAAACATGATTACTGTATTCTTTTTAACTTTAGGACTTTTTGTACTTTATCCTTCTTTTTTTTTTTTTTTCTTTTAACCTCAAATTATTAGTGATACTAATGGTCCTTACCATGGTTTAGGGGAATGTGTAAGGATAGGGGAGCCAGCTTTCTAAGTGCGTGCTTTTTAGACCTCTAGGCTATGAGTCGGAATCAACTCAACAGCAATGGGTTTGGTTTTGGTTTTTAGGGAATCATATGCGCTGCCTTCGAGTCGATTCCAACTCATAGTTACCCTATCGGATGGAGTAGAACTGCCCGATAGAGTTTCCAAGGAGCGCCTGGTGGATCATACCAGACCTGTATTAGCAGCAAATAGAGATAACATAGTGCTCTGCAGAAGGAAAATGTTCTTTTTTCTTTAGCCTCAATATATATTCCTAAATCTGTCATAATCAGAAATAAAAGGAAAATTAATATGTTAAGTATATTTTTATTTTATGCATAATTTAATGTTTTCTATCATCTTTGTGAAAGGGTACCTTGACTAAAGAGCTTTTTTGTGGGATAAAAAATTATTTTAAAAGAAATGTGAACATGGTATTAATTTTTTTAGATTTCGAATTCAGTTTTAACTATCAATTACTTGAAAGTGATTGAATACTAACTTGCCCCCCACACCAAAAACAAACAAACACAAAAAGTATATGGAGGTAACAGGTTGAGAAAGAAGGTTCTATTTTATCCCAGCTCAGCAAATAACATACAATTAAGCATTAGACATTCCTATTCTTGAAAATTCCTTGGCTATATCTACCTCTGAGAAGTCCTCACTAGCCGTCACTTTTCAATTTCCAGCCTCCTTCCGGCATGGTCTGCCACCACCTCTCTTATATACCTACTCCCATTTCCAACTTCTTTCTAGCCTTGGGCCCACTCACTCTTTCTCCCTTGAATTGCCTATGAAAACTCAATTTTTTTTTTACATTATTAGGTAAAACAATTATTTTTTTGAGTACTTATTCTTTCCCTTATAGTTTATAGGACATTTGTAATTTTATTCTCATAGCATTTCAAAGAAGGTGTTATTATCTGTCTTTTACAGAGAAATAAACTGAGGCTTGGAGAGAGTAGGAGATAGTCCCAAGATCAGGAAAGTAAATCAGAAATCCAGAATTTGAATTCAGTCTATTCCTACAAAGCCTTTTTTCTCTATTACATTACAATCTCTTAATGAAATAATGCATGATATTTTTTTCTAGATTTACCTTATCCTCCAAAGCTCGGCCATTCTTTAAGACTTATTTCAAGAGTCAAAGGAAAATATGAACAAATTGCCGTGGAGGTTAAAAGGAGAGTTTACAACCAGTTGGGGAGATCTAAAGAAACTTCTTAAAGTGGTGGCATTTATATACATTGCCGTGTGGTCATTTAATGTTCCTACTCCAAGGTAGGGACTATTTCTTACTGTTTTGTTCACACAGTGTTGGCACTATCATTTGAAAGCAGAAGATACTCAAAAGCACTAGTTAGCTTGAATATATAGGAAACTTAAAGAGCGATATAGACAAGCAAATATATTGCGTGGATTCCCGTCGCTGTCTAGTTGATTCTGACTCAGAGCAATCCTATATAAGTGCTAAAGAGGGCAATGCTTTATGTAGGATTTTAGGGAACCCTTATTTGGATAGAGCATTCAGGAAAAATTCCATCAAGTAGTTGGAATTTAATGGGCTGATAGAACTCAGATATAGAGAAGGAAAAGCATTCTTTTAAGGAAAGGTTTACATACAAGCATGTCCAGTGAGTAAACCATTATAGTTGGAGCAGATTGTTTAAAGAAAGATTTTGGGTCAGATTATAAATGGAGGCAGACTTCATTAGGCAGATAGTTTGGAAGGCTCTTATGTAAGAATGAGACAAAATTACTCTGGCAATGGTATTTTGGAAAAATCATATCAGAGAGGATCAGATACTGACTATATTTGTAGAACACTTGCTTTATATTGAGTACTGGGCCAAACACTTTATATGAAGTATCTCATTGAATCTTCAAAATAGACTTATGGTATAAATACTCTATTATCCCCATTTTACAGATGAGGAAACGGGCTTAGAGAGATTGAATTACTTGCCAATATCTCAATGGAGAGGCATTCAAACTAAAGCTGTCCCATTTACAGAAAAATTTCCTGTAAACTACAACTTCTCTTAAGGTAGGGATAGTGGGGAGGGAGGAGGAGGAGGGTTATTGATTTACTTTATTTCTGTATAGAATAGTAAGATTTGTTTTAAATATTAAATATGTATTGCCAGTGAATTGAACATAAATCATTGGTTGTACTCAAGAACCTTGAATTATTAGAAGACAATTAAGTTGACACATGGTCTCTGCTGAATGGTTTGAATAATAGAAATAAACAAAAGGAAGTCCACAATAGAAGTATAGCAGCAGATGTCAATAGAGTAGATCACTTGCTCTGGCTTCCAGCTGTTTCCTTCTTGGAGAAGAGGCCTGATTGCTGAGAACTTTTGACACTCCCGTTGGCTTGCTCACATGGTAGTGCTTCCAGAGCTGGCCAGGCCTACAGCTGCATAGGTCAGCTCACAGGTCCCTGGATGATTCCGTCTTCCTTTCCTGTTTCTGCTTTGTGTGCATATTCAGTTATTTGTATTTAAAGAAACATCGTTATTTCTTTTTTCTCTTTGTAGTTCATGTTTCAAGTTTCACCATTAAGATATTATGGTCACTTTTACTATTTTTGCCTTTGTGGTAGCTATAGTATGAATAATGCTGTGATGATGCTTGACTTTTTACTGGAAGCTTTGCTTTTTAATACTGTACATTTATTGCCCTTTGAAAAGGAATTTGTAGAAGTGTGACAATATAATATTATTTCCTATTACTTTAGTGAGTGTTTTTAGAAAGTCTTTTAAGAATTGTATCTCATGCTTTTTACTATGACTAGGTTCCTGGTTTAGCTATGAAACTATTAAAAATCTGGATGTCAGTTCTGTGTGATTAAATATTATTGGAAATCTAGTATAACCTTTTTATTGTTTTTTTTGTGCCTTTATTACGTGTATATTTCTGATGATTTGCCAAATACATTTTTCCTAGAGTCTTCCTGACTGGTATCATAAACACCTTTCTTTTCCTTAATAAAAAGAAGACATTGAATATATTGTTTACTGAAACATAAAACTAATAGACATGTCATTAATTTTTAAGCAAATAACTATATGGTTGATAGCATGTCTCCAACAAAACCCTTAGCCAATCTTGGATTTTAAAGTATTAGACAGGATAGGGAAAATAATATGACTGTGAGATCAAAGATTTGAGTTCAACTTCTATATTTTTAAGGGAAAAGTCATTAAGTTCTCTGGACTTCAATCTCTATATCTGTAAAAAATGAAACAAGGATAATAGTAACTTCGTAAAACTTTCTAAGGGTAACCTTAGAAATTATCTACTCCCTTTCTCTTTCCTCAGGACTTTGTCCCATAAATTATCATATTGCTCTTGGATTTCCCATCTCTTCTTTTCCAAGGACTCTTTTCTTCTAGGGTATTTCAACCTAGGCACTAGGGACATTTTGGACCAATTAATTCTGTATTATGGGGTGGGGGGCTGTTCCATGTATTATAGGATGTGTAGCAGCTTCCCTGCTTACACCTACTAGATGCTGGTAGTACCCTCCCAGTTGTGACAACCAAAAATGTCTCCAGACACTGCTAAATGTCCCCCAGGAAAGAATTGCCCTCAGTTGAGAACCACTGCTATCAACTCAATTTCCAAAAATGCTCAAGTCTCTTATTATTTTTAATAATCACCATTTCCTTCATTCTACTTCAGGCTATCACTCCATCTTTCTGACTTTTCATATACATCTTTTGAAAGAGTAATTTGTGCTCATTGCCACTATTCTAAGCTTTTCATTTGTTCTAACTCTCTTGATCTATGATTTTATTCTCCTTTCTTAGAGATCACTAATGGCTTCTGAAAAGACATTTCTTCTTGGTTGGCATTTTACCTCTTGTCCTCATTTGTAGTATTTGATACGTGCTGACCACAATTCTCTTTTTGGAACTTTCCAATAATTACTAGTAAACTGACCCTGGCAAGTCAATTAATACTGAAGTCTCAGTTTATGCATTTGTGAAATGAGGATAATAATATAAGCTACCTTGTAAGATTATACTAAAGATTGTATAAGATATTGCATATTAATGATGTCAAGTACATAGCTGGTGGCCAACATTAAAAAATATTAGTATTATGTTGTAAGTACATCTAATAGTTTAATACGAAAGTTAATTATATTAAGGATTGGTAGTGCAATAGAGGAGGCAGTGGTTCATTCCCCATGTATGAAGAATAAGTTTGATTTATCCAAGCAAATAATGGGAAAAATAACATTTTGGATAGAACAGCATTTACCAGGACATGAAATACAGTACTATGTTTAGGAAACTACAGATTTTTTATTGTTTCTAGAATGCAGAATGCAATCATAAGCTAGCATATATTTTCCTGCAATTCTGTCTGGAGGGAAAAAAAGAAAATCACCAGATGAGAGGGCAAGAGAAGTGAGATTGAGTTGCAGCAGTGGGAAGATGGGTATTAAATGCTACACTAAAGAGTTTGGACTTATTCTGTAGCAGATGGAGGGAGGGATGCTGAGTATCATAGCGATCTGATACGTCTGTATTTTAGAAAGATGATAATGAAGTATAGGATAGAAAGATCCAGTAAAGAGGGAATAGTTCAAAAATGAAGGTGAGGTAGAGAGTGTGATAGAGCAAAACTTTGGCTGAAATACCAAGAATCAGACCAATGGAAGAAGGTCAAGCCTAGAACTAAAGCCTGTAGCCATTTGGATTAACTTATTATTTATTAACAACCCACAGAACTCTTGAAGTCTTGAAGGATAAATATAATTTTTCTTCATACAGAGATTTATGGTTGTGTAGGAAACAATAATTTGTGATCTCAACAGCAAGTAACATCTAAAACTAATGATAGTTACTAACACATTTTGAATAACTACTATGTGATAGATGTTTTGCCTAATTTCTTATTATTTAAATTAAACAAATGTAGAAACAGCTCAGAGAGATGTGAGGGTGGAGCTAAAATTCCATTTCAGGTCTAGAAACTCTGGTGGCGTAGTGGTTAAGTGCTACAGCTGGTAACCAAAAGGTCAGCAGTTCAAATCTACCAGGTGCTCCTTGGAAACTCTATGGGCAGTTCTACTCTGTCCTATAGGGTCACTATGAGTCAGAATTGACTTGATGGGAATGGGTTTTGAATCCTAAGCCCTTACTCTCTCATCTTCTTCTCTGTCTCTCCCTGACAACAGTTTGTAAGCCACAGTCATAATCAATGCCATTCTTTTCTTTGTGGGTACTGAGTCACATAATAGGAAAAAAAAAAAAAAATCATGGCTTCTTCCCATGAATGCTAAGTTAGTCTTTGACAAATTTCACTTGAGCTCTACCCTCCCTCCAGCCCCTACTATTGCTCAATTTTTGCTTCAAGAAGTGCTTTTCTTTGGATTCCTATTCACTGAGGCCAATAGAAGAGCTCAGTATCTGTGAGATAGTTCATTAATTGGCATGTGGCAAGACATCCCCATGCTCCCAGGAAATTGAATCATTTGTTTAAAAAAAAAAAAGTATTGCAATTGTGTCTGAAGAAAAAGTTACCAGATGAGAAAGTAGAGTGTGGTGCCAAAAACTCATCATTTATCCAATACAGTAATGTGATTCAGTCTCCATAAAAGAAAAAAAATGCACAAAAATAAACAGACAAAACAAAGGACATCTCTTTTTGCCATAGTTTGATGTTGAAAATGGACTTTTATAAAACTGAAACTGGGATGGACAGGTTCACAATTTTCTCTAGTGGAATGTGTTGGAATAAACTTTATAAAGAATCAAAACGACATTGTGTTAGTTAAGGTATGCTAGTTTTCTTAACAGATAAATCCTAAATCTCAGTTTCTTAGCACAGTAAGAGTATATTTTTCACAACTTCAACCAGTCCATTTAGTAAAAGTTGACACACTGCGGCCTGCAGGCCAAATCTGACCCACTGCCTGATTTTACAAGTAAAGTTTTAATGGAATACAGACATGACTGTTTGGTTGTGTGTTATCTATGGTTGCTTTTTTGCAATAATGGCAGAGTAGAGTAATCGCAACAGAGACTGTATGACCCGCAGCACCTAAAATGTTTACTCTTCGGTCCTTTACAGAAAAAATTTACTGAGACTTGTGTATGATAACTCAGAAACCCAGAAACTTTCATTGGTCTTGTACTTGGTATCTCAGTCAGTTGTCAGTGAAGGAGGGAAAATTAAAAATGGCAGAGGAAGCTTGGAAATTACAGATATCACTTCTACCCAGTTCCACTGGTCAGGACTTGGTCCTATGACTGTATCTAATTGCAAAAGAAACTAGGAAATATACTCAGATATCCAAGATTAAGCAAAAATGTGTGTATTAAAAACACCATAAGGTGCCAAGAAGTGTTTTCCAGATTGTTGATAAACATCGGTTGTCCTGAATTATAGGGATGTGTCTCTAAAAGCAGAACACTGAATATGAAAAGGACCATGATTATACTCAAGTCATGCAGAAAGAAAATAAAAATTTTGCAGTTAATCCAAGATTAACTTTTAGCTGTACAAAAGTATATAAAATCCTCATGATGGTCTTATGACTTGTCCTCACCATATGATTTTGCTAACAACCTTCAATTTCTCCTGTTCAAAGTTGCTTATGTAAACTCACATCCAAGAAAGTAACTCTCTTTTGACTCTATGTTCTTTTTTCTGTTTGCTTCAGGCCCCACTGATTAGCACTGTCTTTTAGCATTCTTCTTTTACCAGTTCTGGATACTCTTCATCAGAGCCAGACCAACAAGGCCAAAACAGTGTCAAACTTGAATTCTAGAAGTTAAGCAAAAGAATCAGGGTGGAGCAAGGCATCACAGCAGGAAGAAGGCATTTGCTGCCTCATATATGCTGCCAGATGGGTGGCTGCGTAGCGTGTGAGGGAATGTTGGTTCTCTTGGCCTGGAGACACCGGGTAGCTCCTGTCAGCACACTGCAAATTGGTTCCAAGGGGGACAGAGTGGGAATGTGTGAATGGGCCCTTGAAAAATTCGTGCTAGTATTGAAAGAAGCTAATCCTATCAAAATTCTTGCAAACCATGGTAGGTAGTTAAAAAAGAGTAGCTCATAGGAGAAGAAAAAAAAAAAACAAAAAACAAATCTAAGGTGAATTTTTAAAAGATGTTGGACTTTGTTGTTTGATTTAGTTATGGGACTATCTCTACCTAGTTTTCTACTTCTCTTTCATGGTGTTTACTACTTACCTTTAGTTTGGATCAATTTTAATTGCTAAGTTTTTAGACTTCAAAAATATACAGATTATATATTTTTAATTTCCTTTGAATGCTTATATTTCTAATAAAATCCTGCTGTGACTTTTTTTGAAAAAAAAATTTCTAAATAGTGTGATATTTTTGCCAGAACTTTTAGATACTGTTATTATTATTTTGACCCATAAACACAAAACAACACATTGCCGTTGAGTAGATTCCTACTTATAGCGTCCCAATAGGACAGAGTAGAACTGCACCACAGGGTTTCCTAGGAGCGGCTGGTGGATTCGAACTGCCAGGTTTTGGGTTAACAGCTGGGCTCTTAACCACTGTGCCACCAGGGATCCATTTTGACATATATATATATATATTTTTTTTTTTTTTTTTCTGCTGACCCACATATTTTTTGGATTCTGTTCCACATTTCATTTATTTCAAACCATCTGCTTTTTATAGCTGTTTCTTCCTTCCTTTGGCTGGCTTTTTAATATCCACACTCTTGTGTTGCCTTCTTCCATTGAACATAGGTTTATCTTTATCTCCAACAATATGTTCTCTCAGCTATTTTCCTCTAATTTTGGCTAGACTTATTATATTCCAGGAAACCCTGGTGGCGTAGTGGTTAAGAGTTCGGCTGCAGACCAAAAGGTCGGCAGATGAATCCACCAGCCACTCCTCGAAAACCCTGTGAGACAGCTCTACTTTGTCCTATAGGGTCCCTATGAATCAAAATCAACTTGATGGCAATGGGCTTGGTTTATTTGGGACGGGGGGTTTATATTGCCAAAGCAATGCTGCTGTTTCAGAAACGTAACTCCTTCCATTTACCACTTCTCAGTCTATGTCATGGATTCTAAGTGGCTTTTCTTATCTTGTAAATCATTCGTCTAGTCAGTCAGTCTGCCACAATTTATGGCATACCTGCCATATACAAGGCAATGTGTGTGTGTGTGTAAGTAAAATAACTTATCTTAACATTATAGACTTTATGGGGAGTATTTTACAATAACTGGGACACTAAGGAAGTGTATATTCATTCTTTTTGGCAACATTAAATTCCTATTTAACGTTACTCAGGAATACCAGCCCTGGTGGTACAGTGGTTAAGAGCTTGACTGCCAACCAAAAGGTCAGCAGTTTGAATCCACCAGCTGCTCCTTGGAAATCCAATGGGGCAGTTTCAGTCTGTCCTACAGGGATGCTATGAGTTGGACAGCAATGGTTTGATTTTTGTTTGGGAATACCAGAAACAATGATAATGCAAGTTTACAATAGTTATAGTTTTAGTATAGGTTTGAGTGTATTTAGGCTGGTTTTCTCAAGATTGTCAGTAGCAACATTTTTGGACCAGATAATTGTTTGTTGAGGGGCTGTCCTTTTATTGTAGAGTGTTTAACAGCATTCCTGGCCTCTGCCTACTAGATGCCCCTTCCTGTTGTAACAACCAAAAACTGTCTCTGGATGTTGCCAAATGTTCCCTGGGAAGCAAAATCATTCCTGCCTGAGAACCATTTATTTAGATCCTCCCTTGTTTTAAAGAAGGATTTAAAATCTGTTGCCATTGAGTCGATTCTGACTCCTAGTGACCCTATAGGACAGAGTAAAACTGCCCCATAGAGTTTCCAAGGAGCGGCTGGTGGATCCAAACTGCTGACATTTCAGTTAGCAGCCTGAGCTCTTAACCACTGTGCTACCAGGGCTCCAAAGAAGGATTTAGTGAAATTAAAAAATATATGCAACGTACATGATATGTAGAGAAAATTGGGATTATAAAAAGAAAAGACAAGCTCGATCCTATAATGTAAATATGCAGAGCATATATGCCTACTGCAATAGGATTATTATTGCTAGGTGCTGTCGAGTTGGTTCTTACTCATAGCAACCCTGTCAACAACAGAATGAAACACTGCCAGGTCCTGCTCCATCCTCACAATTGTTGCTACCTTTGAGCTCATTGTTGCAGCCACTGTGTCAATCCTGCAGTAGGGTAACAGCAGTATAATGGAAAGGTGCTACATTGAAGTCAGAAGGCCTGGTGGACAGAAGCGGTTTTGGCGTAGTTGCTCACCATCTGTGTGATCTTGCAGGTGTATCACTGTTTTCTCAACTTTAAGATTAGGGTAAGAATATCAACTTCACACACTTGTGGTTATTATTAAAAGCATGGTGGTATTGTTAGTCACCTTCAGGTTTACTTTGCCTCATGGCGACCTTACATAAAACAGAACTAAACGTTTCCCAGTCCTGTGTCATCCTCACCATCGCCAGCATGTGTGAATCTAGCATTGCTGCTATTGTGCCAATCCGTATCATCAAGAGTTCCCACACCCTTGCTGGCCCTCTACTTCATCAAACATGATGTCCTTCTCCAGTGATTGATCCTTCCTAAAGACTTGTCCAAAGCAAGTGAGTCAGACGGTGTTCTTTTGTGATCCCTAAGGTTTCCAATGGCCAGTTATCAGAAGTGTTCATTAAATATGCTCTCCATGTAAAAACTATTAAATATAATTTTATACCACTTAATGTTAAGCCACTTTCATATTTTTGGAAGAAAGGGAGAAATTTTAAACAGAACAGGTAAGTCTTAGCACAAAGCTATTCATATTTAGAATATTAGTAATAGTAGATCCAAGAAAAATTTACATACAGTGTTATATAAATACAGTAATCTATTTGTGTTATTCAAAATTTCCTGGTTCCATCTACTTTAAAGAAATAATTAGTGGAATACAAATGAAATGTCAAGTAATCTCGTTTTGAATACAAATAATCTCCATAGTGGTTTACTGGCTAGGAATAAGGGACAGAGTACCCAATAAGCAAGGTGTGCATAGGTGTACTTACTAATCTGTAGTACACAATTTCACCTGTTTTTTACCACATCAAAGATGTGAGTAAACACAAGTAAACCCATGCATACCTTGCTAAAAGTAAACCTTTGCCTGCCTTGCTTACTGGTTAATCTGCCCCTGGCTAGGGCTCAGGTTTGCTTGTGCCAAGATTAGTGCTCAGTGCAGTCTGGAACTATCTCTAGAAGAGAGCACCGTGTGCCCTTGGACTTTGGCTAACAGCCTGTATCATCCTAATCCTGACTGGCTTTGTTTCAGATTTTGGTATAACACTTAAAAGGACCCAAGCACTTTAACAGCTGAACTTGTGTACTCCCTGAAAGAAGCATATCCACAAATCACATTTTTACTTTACCACTGGTAAATGATTTTGCACCCTACATTTAAGTAGATCAGTCAACAGTAACAAAAAGGGTCTATGGAATACTGTGGTGAGATGAATTCTTTTATGTGGCCTTTTGCCTTGGTTCTTTGGAAAAACAGTTTAAGAGATTTTTCCCTAATCCCTTTGCCCTAGTTTTCTGTCCTAGAGGGTTTGTTAATTTGTCCAGGTTGATTGACGTTTCCTAGGTAAGCTGTAAACAATTTGTGGTTTGGTACTTTTTGTCTGGACCTGGGCTGCAATCTGCCTTGAGATTGGTATTCATCTTGCAGGGATTGGTCAATATACTATGCAAATGAAGTGACTATGGACTATACATATGAGGTGACTATAGCCTACTATGCAAATGAAGTGTCTGTGGTGTACCAAGAGGGGATTGGTCATTATGTGGCCCTGCTTGGAGGGGCCATGCCTTGAAATTAACAAGGAATTGTGTATATATGTAGCAAACCCCAAAGGTTTTTCAGACAGAAAGAAGCAGGAAGAGAAGCAGCAGAAAGAAGCAGAAGGAAGAAAGAAAAGAGAAGCAAAGAGAGAGAAGAGGCAAGGAACCTCCTAAAAGAGCTGTAACATGAGTCAAGGGCTGTAAGACTGAAGACAGTGAGAGGCCCAGAAGGGGCCCAGCATTAGAGTCAACATCAAAGGCCTAGAAGGGGCCCAGTGGCAGAGTGGGTGGTGATGTACAGCAGGGCCAAGAAGAGCTTACCCTGGGGGGCGGGGTGCTAGTGGAACCTGTCCTCAGGAGGCTGAGAAGACCTGAGAGAGCTGTCCTGTTCTGAAGAAGGGAGACTTTGCCTACATGCTTCCTGATCCTGATCCTTAGTTATATAGACTGTTGATCCTGATTCCAAGTTGTACCCTGTTACTTTCTGTAACTCTTTTTTGACCCAATTATTTTTTCCTTTTAATTTACTTCTGATACTATGTTTTCAGTAATGGAGGACATGCTGAATCATTAAGTATGTCTGAATTTTTGGTAGGTAATATGGCTTTTGTTTTATGCCTCATTCCACAAATCATACCCTTGAAGTCTAGAAGTACATATGTGTACCCCTTGTGAACACACAGCCTACCCCCAGAGTTCAGAGGTACATAAGTGTACCAAATAAACATTTTCAAAATCATGTTTTTTCAACCAAAAATTCAATGATTCAGCACCACCTCACACAATACCCTGTAAAAACAGTAGTTTGTGGCACACTCCTGTTTCTTTCTTTTTAAACTGTTACACAGGGCCCTGCCTCCTGACAGCACGTACTGTCAGTGGGACAGTAGCTTCCAAATGAACCCCAAAAGTAAGTAGTAGCTTTATATGCTGCTGGTCCTGAGAGGGTTGTTAATAAACCACTTAACTGTAAGTATGACTGTGAGTTCTCTGTGGCCATTGCAGTAGATTATCGAACCAGAAGAGAAGTAGATAGTGCCGTGGGAGGGATGGCTGCTGTCAGAATTGTTAAAAAAAGGTTGGAGAGTGGAGGTATTTCTGACCTCCACCTCATGGGAATCAGCTTTGGGCTGATCCTGGTCATTATCCCTTGTGAAGTTAGACATGCTTTGACAACACTGTTTCTACTACTTGATGATTTTTACAAATACATAGAAACTTCCTTGTCCGTTGAAGTTTTTGAATGTTAGTTGATATCCTTTAAAGGAGTTATTTATTTATTTCATGGTTAAGTTTGACAAGGCTATTTCTTTAAAAAAAATTAAAGTGCACCAAAATGTTAACTTTGAAAATTTGGTGTACTCCACAAAGAATATTAGAGTATTGACCTTTGAGCCAAGTCCCCAGGTCTGGCTGAATCAACCTTGGGCAAAGAGGGAGGAGTAGTTAAGAACATGAATTCACTTAAAAGGAGACAAGCACCCCAAACACATCTAATACAAAATGGCAGGGGGTTTCTCTAACAGAAGATCTTCCTGCATTAAAAACTTTTAGTTAAGATTCAAATTTTGTGTTTACAGCTTAATTTGTGAACTCTCTGAAATTCCATTGTCAAGAAGCTCATTCCTTAGAATTTCATCCATTTTACCTTTGCGTAATGAATTAGCCTAAGAGATTTAGAATTAGTGAAGATGTTACATACTGGAAGGTAATTCTAATAGAAAAATCTCCCAGTTTTAATAAGGATAAATGAGAAAGGATAAATCATAAAAATGTTGGATGAGGAAAGTAATTGTTACATAGGATGACTGAACATCCTGATTTTCTCTGAATTGTACTGGTTTTAGTGCTGAAAGTTTGCTTGTCCTGGGAATTCTTCAGTTCTGGGCAAACTGAGATGATTAGTCACTAATTATGAATCAAGTTTTCTTGATTTTGCTCTTTATTTTATCCTATTTTTTCTAGTTGTCTATCAATTCTAATTTTTGTATATATTACGGTAGTTTAAAATACACTTATATATATCAATTTTGAAATATATTATTTGCTTTATTTAATAGAAGATTCATTGATAAATGCTCAGTTCTCTAGTTCAGATTTAATGGAAAATGTTTGTTCCTTAACAATAATTATTCAAATTAAAAGAAGAATTTTTTAAAAATGAGTTTCAAGCATTTACATCTCCTCCTCTTTCCTTATATCATTATATCTTAACTATTGTTGACACTGAATATACTTGTTTCTCCTTTTGTAAGAAAAATTTGAAGTTGTCAATAAAATGAACGCAGCTTAGTTCCCTGAGTTCATGAAGTAATTTCTATCATAAGTTTTATGGGCCCAGAGTTGAATGTAGTGTCATGTTGAGATATGGCAGTTAATTTATTTTTTTCTGCATTTTCCTTCCACGACCTCCACAAAGATCAGGACTTTCCTTTTACTTCAGGAGCATACTTCTCTTCCATAAGACAGACAGGATGTGGTCTGGGAGAAGGTCCACACTTTAACAATAGACCACTGACAATGTTTGGGAAGTACAAAAAGGAAGAAAGCATCTGTCTACACTCGAAATCATCAGAAGCATTTGTGTGTGTGAGAATCTTAAGATTTTCAAAATGTTTTTTAAGGTCACTCGTTTTCCTTTTCTGTTTTTATTGGATGGGGAAAATTGCCTTTAAGATAACAAAGCATTTCAAATTCAGGGAAGGAATTGCAACACATTTTGTCTAGTTATCCCGGGCAGATAACTAATAGTTTTTTTCTTCAGAGCTTTTTTTATTCAGCACCTTACCAA
Source organism: Loxodonta africana (assembly GCF_030014295.1). Taxonomy (NCBI): domain Eukaryota; kingdom Metazoa; phylum Chordata; class Mammalia; order Proboscidea; family Elephantidae; genus Loxodonta; species Loxodonta africana. The sequence continues at coordinate 57,156,961 of NC_087345.1, read as the reverse complement.
CAGAGGTCAGCTTCACCCAAAACAAGCTAAAATAGTTTCAAAAGACCCACCTTATTACAAGACACAGTGCAAAACTAGAATTGGGGGCAGAGTTTAACCTCAGTTCTTTTCAGAGATGGCCAATCACTCAGGCATTATATACATTTTGGTTAACTTTTATGTATGGTCTGTGTTGAATCCAGCTGAGAGAATTAAAAGGTGAGAAGATAAAATCCATCTGAAGAGTAACACTGCAGAGAATCCAACAGGCAAGAAGTCCTTTTAGTCAGGATGGATGGAGAGTGGTCCAGGTACTTTGTCTACAATTCATTTTCCACAAGATAATGAGAAAAGATGCTACATATAATATGGCTATTATAAAAAACAAAAAAACAAACCCAGTGCCGTCAAGTCAGTTCCAACTCATAGCGACCCTGCAGGATGGAGTAGAACTGCCCCATAGAGTTTCCAAGGAGCACCTGGCGTATTCGAACTGCCGACCCTTATGGTTAGCAGCCGTAGCACTTAACCACTACACCACAATATTTCCCTTTGTCTTCTGCAGACTTGATCGAATACTAATTGAATTTTAATTAAATTTAACATTTTAAGGAATTGTAAGACATCTTATCCCCATGTTCATTCTGCTTTGTAAGTAGTTTCTTTTCTCTTTCATAAGAAAGTTTCCAAATTTGCACCCCACATCACAATGTTGGTTGTATGACCATGTCCAGTTGCTGCAGCTGCCATTAAGTTGAAAGGAGAGTTAGAGTCTCAATGTCTGCCTTGTCTTTGGCTTTCTTCTTTTCAAATGGCTGTTATATATATCTCTTTTTCAAATTTCTTACCACCTGGATCCTCTTGTGGATGTGTTGCTACTCTCCAAAGGACTTGGCAGTGGATACTTCCTGTTGTGCAGCAGGCTTTGATTTTCCGGACATCTGTGAACCCACAACATGAATAGTTAGAATAGCAAAGGCAGCCTTTTAATGAATATGGTAAAACTTCAGAGCGCATTCTTTAGCCAGGAGAAAGTGCCACAAAGAGCAGATGTGATTTAGGATGAGTAAGACTTAAGTCAAGGTGCCGGACTTTTACTCTACACCAAAAAGCAACACTTGGATTTCCTGGCAACGCATTTATGTAATGATTGGGGTTTCTTTTTGTAAACTGTCTCAGACAGGGAGGAAGAAGGAACCAAGTGGAGTGTGTAACTTTATAAATAGAAACAGCTATGTTAAAATAAGAAGACTGCTCTGAGTTAAGTTGGTGAACTCTGCTACTAGGTATAAAGCTTGGTGACTAAATGAACGTAAGATCTATCTTGTGGAGTAATTACTCAGGTTTGCTCAAAAATGCTTAGTGGGAAAAAGCAGTGTGAAGGTCTGACCCTTCTTTCGTTGTGCTGCAAGTATTTTAATGCAAATCACTGAAAACCCTTTCTCTGCTGGAAATAGATTAAATTGGAGACACGCAGGAACTTGGTGCTCCACTACAAATATTGAATAATGAGCTCATGCCATTTTTAATACAGCACATAATTTACTGAACATTTAGAACAATTTATCCTGGTAGTGGCATAAAGGGTAAAGAGGTACCTACCTTATTATCTATTGAATACAACGTATGGTACATTTCCCATATGCTCTGGAACAGTAGGTGATGTAAATTCTATTACTACTCTTTATTTTGGAGGGCAGAATGTGGGTAAATGGAGAAGAGTCTCTTTAAGAAAGATCACAAAATCGGTCTTATGAGCGTGACTCCATTCAATTTCTATATATACTTCAAAAGAGAGATGGTGTTATGTTTACCAGTTAGTTGAGGTTTACAGATCATAGGTTTTGAATCTCTCAGGGATGATCCTATAATAGTAACATGTTCTTTAATTTTTGTGGCTATAAAAGTGATGCTAGTCCTTCCTTCAGTATGGATTACACCTCAACATAAACAAAAACGCTCACAATTGGACTAATAATCAGCATTATGATAAACGGAGAAAAGATAGAAGTTACCAAGGATTTCATCTTACTTGGATCCACAATTAACACCCATGGAAGCAGCAGTGAAGAAATGAACTGATGTATTGCATTGGGCAAATCTGCTGCAAAAGACCTCTTTCAAATATTGAAAAGCAAAGACGTCACTTTGAGGACTAAGTTGTGCCTGACCCAAGCCATGGTATTTTCAATCGCGTCATGTGCACTTGAAAGCTGAACAATAAATAAGGAAGACGAAAGAAGAATTGATGCCTTTGAATTATGGTGTTGGTGAAGAATATTGAATATACTGTGGACTGCCAGAAGAACAAACAAGTCTGTCTTGGAAGAAGTACAGCCAGAATGCTTGTTAGAAGCGAGGATGGTGAGACTTTGTATCATGCACTTTGGACGTACTATCGGGAGGGACCAGTCCCTAGAGGAGGACATCATGCTTGGTAAAGTAGAGGGTCAGCAAAAAAGAGGAAGAACCTCAATGATATGTATTGACATAGTGACTGCAACAATGGGTTCAAACAGCAACGATTGTGGGCATGGCACGAGACCAGGGTAGTGTCTCATTCTATTGAACATAGGGTTGCTATGAGTCAGAACCGATCCCATGGCACCTAAGAACAGTAACAACAGCCCTTCCTAGACACTGGAGCCATGATGGCACAGGGGTTAAGTGCTCAGCTTCTCACTGAAAGGTTAGCAGTTCAAACCCACCCAGTGGCTCATTGGGGGAAAGAAGACGCAGTCTGCTTCTGTAAAGATTACAGCCTTGGAAACTATTTCCAATTAATCTTCCTGAACATACCTGTGATCTTGGCAGTCATTCAAATTGAAACTTAGTTTTCTCATTTAAACTCTTACTTTAAGGAAAGGCCTCATATTTGCATCATTTTATATTACTAACATAATGCTTGCATGTAGTAGAGATTGAAAATTATTTGTTGGATAAATGGATGAAAAATAAATTTTGTAAATTTATTCCTTTAACTCATGTCTTACCTCGTGCCTGTGTTTTAAAACTAGCTGTCCCAGACCCTATTTGTGATTGCTTAAAAATAAATATTGGCTCTGCTGGTTCTAAGGAAGACACTTAATGAGATGGATTGACACAGTGACTGCAGCAGTGGGCTTGAGCATGACAACAACTGTGAGCATGGTGCAGGATCAGGCAGTGTTTCCTTCTGTGACACATAGAGTACCTATGAGTCAGAACCAACTGGACAGCACCTAACAACAACTACAATTCTGGATATCCATGATCTGAAATCAAAGTTTTCATCATGGGCCTAAGTATAATTCCTAATTGTTTCTTTGTTCCAATTTGCTCAAAAATACTCCAATCCAGTAATCTCTCATATCTCCAAACCTATCTCCTCAAGTATAGAATGTTAGAAGTGAAAGGGAAAGTGGAGGATCTTCTAATTCAAGTGTACCTGTTTTGTAGGTGGGAAAAATTAAGATCCATTAAATTGAAATGGACTATCTGAAAGCTGTACCATTTTTTAAAGTAAATATAAAATTATTTGCCCATGTCCTGAGTGTCCCCTTTGTTGATTACTATTACCTACCACCTACTATTACCCAGGTTACTCTAAAAAACCTGCTTAAGAAAATGAATATGACTTTAACATAAAATTTAAGACTCATGTTGTTGTGTGCCATTACATGGATTCTGACCCATAGCAAGCATATAGGACAGAGTAGAATTGTCCCATAGGGTTTCCTAGGCTGTAATCTTTATGGGAGCAGATCTCTAGGTCTTTTCTCCCATGGGGCCCCTGACTGATTTGAACCTCTGACCTTTGAGGAGCCTTAACCATTTCACCACTATAGAATTACAGCTATAGCCTTATGCTAGAGAATTACTAAGGAGAAGGAACATGTTCAAGGTCATTGTCCAACAGTAAAAGTAATTGTACTTATCAGTTAGAAATTGACTAGTGAGATCATTCTGTTGTAAGTTACCGTCGAGTTGGCTCCCGCTTATTGTGACCTTATGTATAACGGAATAAAACGTTGATGGGTCGGTCTTGTCATCTTCATGACTGAGTTCAAATGTTGGTATATTTGAGCTCATTGTTGCTACTATTGTGTTAATTCATCTCATTGAAGGTTTCCCTTATTTTTGTGGGCCCTCTACTTTGCCAAAAATAATGTACTTTTCTAGCAATTGGTCTTTCCTGATGATATGTACATAGTAAGGCATTCAGTCTCCCCATCTTCACTTCTAAGGAACATTCTGGTTGTATTTCTTCTAAGTCTTCTAAGACTGATCTGTTCTTTCAGCAGTCCATGGTATGTTCAATATTCTTTGCCAACACCGTAATTCAAAAGCATCAATTCTTTTTCTTTCTCACTCTATTGAGTAACAATGTCCATGCTCTACTGCCAGGGTAAGTTTATGGATGTTAATAGAGTTTTCCTTGTCTAGGGTGATGGATGACCTGGACCTTCCTCTAAGTTATAAGTCCATTATAGTGTAGTAAATTCAGCCAGCTCCATTTCAACTTATATGTTTTACTTAACAGGATTTAAGACTATATCTATCAATCTATCTAAGGCTAAAAGTTTACACACTGCTTCTCAGGTATACAAAAATATAACTTTCTATACTTTTCTCTGTATTTTCTACATTTTTCTATAACATATCTCTTTCTGCTCTCAAACCTCCACTCCTGCTAATGGTAGTAGGAGATGAGTTTGATGAGGATGGGAGAAACCTAAATTAAACTCCTTTTTTCTGGTTTAAAAAAGCCTCATTTGAATAAACATTTAGTCAATTGGAAAGTCAAACTTTTTTCCAGTGGGTTTTTTTTTCCTTTCTGTAAGAAAATCTTCTCCCTTTTCATTAAAAAATGGCATCTTTAGATGGATGGATGCAGTGTCTTTAGGGAAGTTTATGTGTCCTCAGGGTAATGGAAGGTGGAGTGAATAAAGGTCTACAGTTTTCTTGCTAGGATCTGGATCCTTACTGTTCCCTGCTGAGATGGTCCCCATACAGCCTGGTCCTTGGGCGTGGCATGCTACTCTCTGCTGAAACTTGGGCTTTGGGTATTGTATGGACACTCATTTCTGGTAACCATTGCTCATACTCTGCACCTGCATTGGTCAGATGCCAAGTCTCTTCGGGTACAATTGCTTTTGCAGCATTTCTGCATACCCCTACCTGGATGCGCAGGGTCATCTTTATTCATGCATATAAGGAATGTTATCTCAAGCCTAACTGTGCTCTGTTGCCATTTCCTTTTATGATGGCTCTCCCATATTCATTTGGTGCACTCTGTGTTATGATCCTCCCAGCTAACAAATGGGAAGTGGGACACAACACTCCTCAGCTTTCAACCCATCTAGGAATTCTTTTTCCAACAGTCTGTCCTCCAGGTACCAGATTTCTTCTCAGGAATTCTAGTAGTGTCCTTCCTATCTCTATTTATATCCCTTCTGAATCTCCTTGCTTTCTTCGTGCTGTATGGACTTTTATTTATTCTTCTTGCCACAGTTAGTGTCTCTGAAATATATCCTGCGTTCTCTGTGTGGCATCGTGTATTATGGTAAAACTCTGTGCTCTAATCCCCAAGGTTTTTCATTTGACAGGTAAACAAGGGTTTTGGAATTTAGGAAACACTTTTCTCGCTCAGCAAATCCTGACTTTCAAGACTATTTTATCACATGGACTTAGAAGAAATTTGAAATAAAGTTGAGCAATGACTTATCTGTTATAGGCTAGATTCCTAAGGTAGTAAGTATCATTTTATCAATGGAGGGAGGAGCCATAGGTCAACAAAGAAATAGGAATAAATTGTGAATATGTTTATATTGCTTTAATATCTCAAAAATACTCTCCTACATAAATATAATGAATATATACATCTTGATTTGGTGATATTCACAACTTAATGTTTTTTTTCCTAGATTGTTGTAAGCATTTTCTAATACTGACCTCAAAGTCACATTACAGTGACATTATAAAAGATCACTAATAATAATGGATGTCATTTATTAAGTAATACTTGCAAGGTACTGTTAGAGGTGCTTTAAATGAATTCTCATTGAGTCTTTATCTGTACTACTATTATTTCCACTTTACAGATAAGGAACCCAAGCCATGAAAGGGCTAAATAACATGAGCAAGATGACACAACCTCTCATGTAATTGCCATGGATTTAGTTTGAAAGGGTCATAGCTATTGCTAGAATAGCAGGAATTGAGCAAAACTTCATCTGGGAGATCAGCGTGATGGTAGAATGCAAATGATGTTCTACAGAAAATATTGTTATTTGAAGTATGGTTAGATGCAACCTGCTTATCACATATTTATATTTAACAGTATAACAACTGATCTTCAAAATTCTATTTCAAATTCCCAAAATTTCTATTATTTTTGAGAAGCATAACAACATATTCTGTAGGTTTGCGAAAAGTATTTAGCAAAATATTTAGCTTGCTAGAAAACATTTTTTAAACTTTTAAAAATTTTTATTGAAATATATACTAAAATTGTGCACATAAGTGTGTAGTTCACCAGAAATAATGTTGCTGTTGTTAAGTGCCCTCCAATTGGTTTTGACTCATAGTGACCCTAGGTACAACAGAACTAAACACTACCTGGTCCTGTGCCATCCTCACAATCGTGGTTACACTTGAGCCCTTTGTTGCAGCCACTGTGTCAGTCTGTCTTGCTGAGGGTCTTCCTCTTTTTCCATGACCTTCTACTAAGCATGATGTCCTTCTCCAGGGACTGATCCCTCCTGGTAACATGTCCCAAGTATGTGAGATGAAATCTTGCCATTCTTACTTCTACTGAGCATTCTGGGTGTACTTCATCCAAGACAGATTTGTCTGTTCTTCTGGCAGTCCATGGTATATTCAATATTCGTCACCAAAACCATAATTCAAAGGCATCAATTCTCCTTTGGTCTTCCTTATTCATTGTCCGGCTTTCACATGCATATGAGATGACTGAAAACACCATGGCTTGGGTCAGGTGTACCTTAGTCCTTAAAGTGACATCTTTGCTTTTTAACAATTCAAAGAGATCTTTTGCAGCACATTTGCCCAATGCAATATGTCATTTGATTTCTTAACTGTTGCTTCCATGGGCGTTGATTGTGGATCCAAGTAAAATGAAATCCTTGACAACTTCAATCTTTTTTCTGTTTATCATGATGTTGCTTATTGGTCAAATTGTGAGGATTTTGTTTTCTTTACATTGAGGTGTAATCCATACTGAAGGCTGTGGTCTTTGATCTTTATCATAAATGCTTCAAGTCCTCTTCACTTTCAGCAAGTAAGATTGTGTCATCTGCATATCACAGGTTGTTAATAAGTCTTCCTCGAATCTTGATGCCTCGTTCTTCTATATATAGTCCAGCTTCTGGGATTATTTGCTCATCATACAGATTGAATAAGTATGGTGAAAGGATATCTTGAGAATGTTAAAATCCCTGATGTTTGCCCTCTTTCAGGAAAAAAATTGGGCTTTCAAGTCTTGATTTTCTATGTACTAGAATATGCTTCTTCTTTGTTCTTGTAACATGTAGTTCTGTGAGTCTGAGTATGAATTATACTGTAGGAAATGATAATGACAGGGTGAAAATCAGGAGGAGATACTGATCAGTTGCTCATAAATTCTGCATATTAACTGTTGATATCTTGTGAGCCCTGAGAATTATTTTATCATGTAGAAAGTCTACCCAGGATTTTTTGCCTTTGTTCTAATGTGGACGGATGGACATTGGCATTTTCTGCTTATTTGATTTAAGAATATATTGGCTTAACTCATTTTCAAATACAATTTTTAACTCCAAAAAGATACAAAAATATTGTCTGTTGGAATATTTTCTAATGGAAAGAATGCCAAGGAGTTTTTAATTAATATAATGAAAAGTAAAATAATAAAAATAAAATTCTTACTACTAAAATAGTTTACTGTGGTAGTACATCATAAAACAATGTTAAGTTGAAAGGAAGAAAAATACAGTTAATTATTCATATCTCTTTTCTAAATAACATTAAATATTTGAAGATTCAAGAATTGCTTTTTTTTTTTTTTTAATTTCACCCAGATACTCTGACATTATGGAACTATGCCCCTTTGCATTTGAATGGCTTGAATTGAAAATAACAAGTCATATATTCTGAAAATAAGCTTTGGTGAAGACTGTGATGGTGAATGTTTCTAAATATTTTTATTTACTTTGGACAAAGAAAAGATAAGGATTATTAAATCCTAATTGTTTAAACTTCACTTACCCTCCCCCCACCAAAAAAAAAAAAAAAAGAAAAAGAAAACCATCGCTGTCGAGTTGATTCTGACTCATAGCAATCCTACAGGACAGAGTGGAACTACCCCATAGAGTTTCCAAGGAGTGCCTGGTGGATTCAAACTGCCAGCCTTTTGGTTAGCAGCTATAGCACTTAACCACTGTGCCACTAGGGTTTCCAGAATTCACTTACCTTTATCAAATATTTCAAACTACTTTTCTGTTTTTGTATTGAATAAAATCCTTAGCTTCTTTTATCAGATGTACTCATTTGATAATCTGACGAATGAGATGCCATTCAAGAGAAATTCAAACCTACATATTTCTGATAAATTTTGGGAAGAATTCAAGCATTGGAGTTGTAGCCAGACAGTTTTATGTATGTACAAATTTTAACCTTGCCATTTATTAACGGTGTGATCTTGAAGGTTACTTAACCTCTCTCAGCTCCAGATCCTTTAGCTCTAAAAATCTAATGAAAATCAAACCCATTGTCATTAAATTGATTAATAATATGCCCTACACAGGATTTTTGTAAGAGTGATATGTCTTTTCACAGTGCTGGGCCTCTGAGCCCTTAGTAAGTGTTAGCTTTATTATTGTCATATACTCCAAGAGTTTATTTTTGATTTTCTTTGAATTCTAAGACAATTGTATTTTCTGTTTCTTTAGTTGTGATGGCTGTAGGAAACAGCCAAGTTTGAAACATTTTTAAAATATTAAAAGTCTCATTAATTCAGTAACTAAAATAAAAATGTTGTCAATTCTATTTCTTGCAAATATTTAGGAGTACTTGTAATGTTAAATGTTAAAATATCCTGAGTTTGGTTCCTAACAATTCCCTTTTTCTGAATTGTAAAGCATTATCTTTAGTTATATATGGCATCTTAGATTCTATGGAGAACAAGAAAAAGCAATCTTGAGATTGAGTCTGCCTTGAGGAACCTTTTCCTCAAAAGAATTATTCACTGTAGAATGCTCTCCCTCACACACAACCTTATATTTTTCAGTGCATGCAGTTGACATTTTTATGACATGAGGTTGATGAGTTTTGTTGTTGTTGTTTTGTTTTTAATATCTTTTTTGTGAACAGAGATTATATGAGTACAAAGGAAATTCTCATTAGACACCAAATGCTAAACATGCAATTTTCTAAGAAGAAAAACACTTCGTGCATTTGAGATAAAATACAATCTACATTTATTTCATGGGCCCAGGGATTTCAAGGGGTCATGTGTATAGAAGAGGTCCAAGGGAGTTAGGAATCTGGCCTGTGATTTTTACATTTGGCAGTGGATTCTGAACTAAAGCACAATAGCTTATAATATTTCAAAAAGTTATTCATCATCCACATTGTAAAGTACATTGCAGTACTTTCAACTCTGGTGTATGGCTTGAAAAATTCACTGTTCATGGGAAGTGGAAAACATGAAAAGAAAATGAAAATGGGAGGCAGGAAGCTTAGGGGGGATTGGGTTCCATGTGGATGAAGAATTTGACTCAAAATGCATGTGTTCCAGGAAATGTTTGGTAAGACTGTGATGGTTAATTAAGATTTCCAAAGGTTCCACAATACCTCAGGTTCTCAGAATGTATATTTCATAGAACCACTGTGTTAAAGATAATATCTAAGACCACAGCTGTTTACATTTTAATAGAGATTTACCAGAAGAATTGGTGAGAAAATAGGTTTGTTGAAGACAAATTGGGAACGCACAGCCATATTTTATGACCACTATTTTTTTTTTTTTTTTTTTTTATCTCATTGTGGTTTTTCACACTGTGGGAATTCAACTTCCAGAACTAAGGAGCTTCTCCACTTTCATTTTAGACTGACCACTTTTCTTCAGAGAAAGTAAACGCTCACAAATTAAATTTTGTTTGTGTTAAGTCACAGGAAAAAGATTTAAAAGGAAAATGCTGCTCTATAAGCATGTTTATCTGTCTTAATAGCTGTGCTACCAAATCTCAAACCAAGCCAATAAAATCTAACAAAATCTCATGAATTACACGGAACTACATGTTCAGTGCTTAGCAGAAGAGAAGTTGCCCTGGATAATTCCCTTATGGTTTTAAAACAAGGGATATGCAAAAATCTTTACCCCAACCTAAGCTCGTTAAATCTTTTATGCTGATTGGCTGACATTACACTTGGGCAGGTATTTCTTCTAATTTATTTTCCCTACAATTATAGGAAGGGTAGACTCTTCCTTATTTTTAAATGAATAAGAGTATATCAGTCACAATAAAATAATTTCAGTCACCCCACAAAAGAATGACAAGTAGAAGTTCGTTTCAAACTGGTTGAAATTTCCCTTCAGTCTTTTAGGAAAGTAAAATTTCACTTTGTGGATTTTTTTTTTTTAATTAATGAAACTCATAGCATATTTTATCATACTCATAAACTTTCTTTGGGATTCAGTTATATTTCTAAGTTGCCACCTTAGATGTTATATTGTAAGGCCCATGAAACTATAATTGCAAATGTGCCTCAAAAACAATCTGACATATGACTCCTATCTTAAAATCATTTAGTTTTGTCTAAGAAATATATAGTCCCTTGAGATATGGCTCTTGGGCCCCAGGGCAAAGGTTTTATGACAGAGAGAGTAATTTTACAGGCTTAAGCAAAATCAGATGTGGCTCACTTAGAAGAACAGTTTTTTGGGTGATAGGAAAGGCTAAATTGATAACCTTTTTGTCATACTCTTCTACATTTCATGAAAATATTTAAAATGGTAACTTTGCCCTGAATCTGAACCCTGACACGCCTCGTAATTCTTGTATATCTCTTTTCCTTCTCTTGCCCACACTGTCACCATTTTATTATCCTTTTGCACTTAATTCTATTTTATCATAAAAGTTGAATCGGCCTCTGCTAATAAGTGAAGCACATTTAAAATATTTCCCTGTAATTTAAAAGGAATGCTGTAGATCTGCATGTGCTGACAATGAATCAGCCTCGAGGCATCTTAAATGCAAAAGGCAGAGTACAGAAGAATATTATGGGTAGTATGCTACCATTTTTGTAATCAAACATACAAAATATATATTTGAATGTGTGACACATATGTACTTATTTATGCATAAACCAGTTATGAAAGGGACGTAAGATAATGGTACAGCTATTGCCTCCACAGAGCAAAAGGAAATGGAAAAGCCAGGTGGGCTTACTTTACTTTTATAATACATGTTGTTGTTCTTGTTAGCGGCTATGAAATGAGATGCTGCCAGGTCCTGTGCCATCCCCATGATCAGTTGTGGATCAGACTGTTGTCATCCATAGGGTTCTCAGTGGCTGATTTTCAGAGGTAGGTCACCAGGCCTTTCTTCCTAGACTGTCTTAGCCTGGGAAGTCCAATGAAACCTGCGTCATAGTAACACCGACACCTACACTGACAGGCGGTGGCTGCACATGAGCTGCACTGGCAGGGAATTGAACCTGGGTCTCCCACATGAAAGGTATGAATTCTACCACTGAACCAACAAAGCCAAAAAAAAAAAAAAAACCTGTTGCTGTCAAGTTGATTCTGACTCACACCAATCCTATAGGACGGAGTGGAACTGCCCCATAGAGTTGCCAGAGTGGCTGGTGGATTCAAACTGCCAAAGTTTTGGTTTAGCAGGTAAGCTCTTAACCACTATACCACCACTACCCCCAAAAATATATATATATATATGTGTATATATATATGTGTGTATATGTATGTTTATTTATTTATAAAAGTAACGTATATATAAATATACACGCGCAAACATATATTTTGTATTGTTTAAACGTGTTATGTAAATTATTAAAAAATCTACTAAAATATTGATGAGAGTTAAATGATGATTATAACTTTTTCATACTTGATTTAGAATTAGCCATCTTTGACTCGACGGCACTGGATACTGGGTTTAAAGCAGTGCTATACCAAAGCAGACAATTATTAATATCTGAACAAGAAATGTTCTTATTTATTTTTCTAGTTTCTAGACAATACTTCTGTTTTGTTAAAAGTTTTCAGGATGTAGGGCACACATTGCCATTATTAAATAAAGCTTTATTACTTTGAGATGGGAATATAGTGGCACTATTCTGTTTGAATAAAATACAGTACTCCTAAGTCTGTATTTGACATTCAAATAGAATGAAGTTTGTTTTTAGTGTCAAAATATTAGATGCAGATGTGAATGCTTAAAATCAGGTTTAAATTTTTAAATAGAACCCCATATGGGTTTAAAACCATATGGGAGGGTTGTTGGCAGTGTCTCACAGGATTTTGAATGGCAATGAACTTAGTTATTCAGTAATTCTTAGTCAAGCTGTTTTAATTGACCTATAAAAGGGAAATAGAAGAATTGAGAATTAAAACTATCCTTCACAGAGTGGGTATACTTGAACATTGTAGTTTGAATTCTTTGACTCTACAGTATTCATTTGATGTTTGTGAAGAAATGCAAAAGAGTCATTTAAAAGAACAGCATTGGAAAATGCCGTTACTAATTCCTTTCTCTATCATGAAGACGATTGTCCTGGGTATTCCTCTGCTTCAGCCGGAGAGTTCGGCTTGAAACCATAAGCATAGTTATCTCCCATGTAGTACAGATAAAATTAGCAAGTGGTTGTAAAACAATAGAGCCCTGTGGTATTTACAGGGTCGTAGCTGATTAAAATTCTTCCTAGTTTAAAAAGAGGAAATGAGCATCTTCTTTATTTTTCTTCTATTTGTGCATAAGATTATATGCATCCATGTGCATGAAAGCCTCTTACTAAACCAAGCACGAGCAGAAGTATTGTGACTTTTTTGACCAGCCTTTCTATTATCATATGGTGTCTTATGATTAGAGTGGATAACATTTAATGGGCTAAATTGATGCCATTTACTTTCTGTCAAATGCAAAGAAATATGGAACGGTGATCTAATGAAACTGGCTTGTATTCCTCTCTTAAGAACACATTATTTAAGAGATGCCTCAACATTGCAAGTAGAGTTCCATGTTGTGTTGTGAAAGTATAAAACAGAGACAGTTAAATAACAAATGAAATATGGGCTGCTGAATCCCCTGGACATTTTCAACCTGCTATATAAGCAATAGAATGCATAACTGGAAGTTTCTATTACCTTCTGACCAGACATTCATGGAAGCCAATTTGGTTTTAAATTATTGGGGCTCATGGGGGGTGGGGGGAATATTATGGAAAAAGCAGAAATCTTAGAGGCTGTAAAGAAACTTCCTGAGATCTTAAGTAATTTTCCTGAAGGTTATTCACTGTTCTATATTCTATCATATACTATATTTAGTGATAGTAAAAATAAAATTCATTGTTTTGAGCCATTAGAAAAATAGTTCCCTCTCCCAGGCTAATATCAGTGTGAATAAACCAATCATTTTTTTGTTTGTCTAAAAAAATACCTTTAAAATAAATACTACACCAAGTCAAGAAGGAATTCCACACACAAAATTACATACTATCCTGCTGTCTCACTTCTGACATGTTTTCTAATTTTTCCAATAAATAAAATTATGATTGTCATTTTAAATAATAGGCAAATGCAACTCTTTTGAAGTGTCTCCAGATATGGGACCCATATTAAAATTAATTTTATTTATGTTCATGGGTCTTTGAAAGAGTACTAAATAAGGTAACAGTCTACTAATTTTTCCTTTTATATCATTAAAGTAAAAAAAAATTTTTTTTTCAGTTACATGTATAGAAGAGCCTTTTGTCCAAAGAAAAATTTGCTGTGATATTTTAATTATCTAAATTTAATGACAAAGATAATGAGATACCTTGCATGCCTTGAATCAGTTGTGTTTGTTTTGTTAGATGGATTTAGTTTCAGTTCTGTAATGGTAATGAAGTTTTGGGGAAGGTGAAGAGAGAACTGGAAGATCATCTATAACTTATGCTAAATCTACTGTGGCTAGTTTGCCAAGTCTACTGAATAATTCAAGAGTACTTATCTTGGCTTGGAAACCCTAGTGGCATAGTGGTTAAGAGCTACAGCTGCTAACCAGAAGATCAGCAGTTCAAATCCACCAGGTGCTCCTTGGAAACCTGGTGGGGCAGTTCTACTCTGTCCTATAGGGTCTCTATGAGTTGAAATCGACTCGATGGCAACAGGTTTGGTTTGGTTTTTATTTTGGCTTGATGTTCTGTTTTGAAATGGAATGAAAAGAGAAAATACTTGTTAAATTAATAATTCTACCTATAATACTTTCTGGAAGTGCCCAATGAGTATACCAAACAAATGACTGTAAAACATTCTTAAAAAAAAACAGTATCATTATTCTCTTAATTTAATTCACCGATAAATGGAAGCCCAAAGGGAAAATATTGTTTCATTGGTGATGATATCTGACTAGTTTTTAACATTATTTTGCTTAAACAATAACGTATATAATGTTTCCATAATAATTAGGCAGAAGTTCTTGGATGAAGTAAGTATTTATATTTTAGGACTTGAGTGGAGACATGATGAAGGAAGATTCTGTCACACTCAATTTTAGATGGTCATGAACCGTTCATTTTTCTTTCACTCATCTTAAAAAAACCAGAATAAAGCATTCCATTTTTTTATTTCTACCATATTAAGCCCTGCATGTTACCGTTCTGGATTTCCTTTCTTCTTTGTTAATGAAAACTTTTGCCAGTGCCTTGATAAATTGTAGGCATATACTTAAGGAATTACCATCTTGAAAACCTTTGTTAAATCATTTGCAGCTGCTCATACCAAATACAACAGGTTTATATTTAAAATGGAAAGGTTGGGTGTGCCAACTGTCCAAATAGTAGAGAAATAAAACGTAAAGTGTAAACAAACAGCAATTTTGCTAACGGTATGCAAATCAGAATACACACTTGTATGACAAGGTTAACTTTTTCCTTATTTATCTAGGGATTGTTGAAATGAATTATCCCTATTTAAAGTCATAGAAGTTCAATTATTTTCAGCAGATGTCAGGAGATATGTTGGGAAGATTAGACTTTTAGTCTTCTAGCTCAGTTAGATTATTAGTGGAGCCTTTACAGGACCACGCAGGTATTTTTGATCACTTATTTTCTTCTTTATAGTCATTATGATAGACAGCTGTTTGAATTCTTCATAACTAAATATTTCAGATATGTTTCCTGAAATAAATAATAGGGTAAATCATTTTACTGGTGCTCTTAGGAATGCCCTTTGACCTTGTGTTGTAGGAGCTCATCAGCCTGACAGCAGAACAACACATAATAACATTTTTCCATTACTTGTTTTACCAAATACATTTTGTAAAGAGTAATTAATAAATATTCTAGCATATGGTTTGACAGCAGAAAGTACTTTGCCATTACAAAGATCAAAAGCTCAAATGCACAAGAGAAAAATAATTCTTGAACATGGTGTCTTAGTTATCTAGTGCTGCTATAACAGAAATACTGTAAGTGGATGGTTTTATCAAACAGAAGTTTATTCTTTCACAGTCTAGGAGGCTAGAAGTCTGAATTCAGGATGCCAACTCCAGGGGAAGGCTTTCTGTCTCTGTCAGCTCTGGAGGAAGGTCCTTGTCATCAGCCTTTCCCTGGTCTGGGAGCTTCTTAATGCAGGGTCCCTGGGTCCAAAGGACACACTCTGCTCCTGGCACTACCTTCTTGCTGGTATGAGGTCCCCATGTGTCTCACTTGATTCTTTCTTTTGTATCTCAAAAAACACAACCCAAATAAAGTCAGAAGACTCAAGGCACAACCTAATCTTGTAGATTGAGTCCTTCCTATTAACATAAAAAAAAATTAACATAGCTGCCTTTAATCCTGCCTCATCAACATCATAGAGGTAGGATTTACAACACATAGGAAAATCACATTGGATGACAAAATGGTGGACAATCATGGACTAGCCAAGCTGACACACATTTTTGGGGGGACACAATTCAATCCATAACACATAATTATATTAATATTGGATAGTAAACTTAGATCAAATATGAGTAGTGGTTTATGTGGATGTTAGAATATTTTCTTTCCACATTATTTTAGAGAATGGAGATTGAATATACAGTGCTTAAAGTGTAGTTAGAATGGTTTTGAGGGTTCAAACAATGATACTGGATACAAGAAAGCAGTTTTCAATAAATCTCGTAATACAAGTTAGCTTGAGTTGCTACTGACTCATAAAAACTCCACAGGCCTTCTGGTCTGTGTAGTCACAGAGGCAAATTTTGGGATAGGAGAAGTTGATGACCCAGCAACCACAGGATGCCAAACCAAGCATTTTCATCTATGCTACGTCAAGACCAATAACTAAGAATTTGCACAGTTTAATTACAATCACATAAAAATTTTGAGAAGTGACTTGGGACAAATTTATTTTGTCGATTAGAAAAAGTGTGCCTTTTGTTTAAGATTTAAAATCTTGTATGTTTGGAGGTTTCTAAACTGAAATGAATATATAGGGTTTATGTACTTTTTTAAAAATTGTAGGAGTTGCTATTAAAATATGTTGTTATTGTCAGGTGCTGTCAAGTCAGTTCTAACTCATAACGACCCAAGGTACAAAAGAGCTGAATGATGCCCGATCCTGCGCCACCCTCACAATTGTTGTTATGCTTGAGCCCATTGTTGCAGCCACTGTGTCAGTCCATCTTGTTGAGGATCTTCCTCTTTTTTGCTGACCCTCCAGTTTACCAAGCACAATGTCCTTCTCCAGGGATTGATCCCCTATGATAACATGTCTGAAGTATGTGAGATGAAGACTCCCCATGCTTCTAAGGAACATTCTGACTATACTTCTTCGAAGACAGATTTGTTTATTCTTCTGGAAGTCCGTGGTATATTCAATATTCCTCGCCAACACCATGGTTCAAAGGTGTTGATTCTTCTTTGGTCTTCCTTATTCATTGTGCAGCTTTCACATGCATATGTGATATAAGGTTATTGAAAACACCATGGCTTCAGTCAGGGACACCTTACTCCTCAAAGTGACGTGTTTGCTTTTTAACACTTCAGAGAGATTTTTTGCAGCAGATTTGCCCAACACAATGTGTCTTTTGATTTCTTGACTGCTGCTTCCATGGGCTTTGATTGTGGATCCAAGTAAAATGAAATCTTTGACAATTTCAATCTTTTCTCCATTTATCATGATGTTCCTTATTGGTCCAGTTGTGAGGATTTTGTTTTCTTTATGTTGAGATGTAATCCATATTGAAGGCTTCATCAGTAAGTGCTTCAGGTCCTCTTCGCTTTCAGCAAGCCAAGTTGTGTCATCTGCATATTGCAGGTTGTTGATGAGTCTTCCTCTAATCCTGATGCTCCGTTCTTCTTCATCTAGTCCAGCTTCTTGGATTATTTGCTCCGTGCACAAATTGGATAAGTATGGTGAAACAATACAATCCTGAGACACACCTTTCCTGACTTCAACATGGAGTATCCTCTTATTCTGTTCACAAGACTGCCTCTTGGTCTAAGTACAGGTTCAATTAAATGTTCTCGAATTCCTATTCTTTGCAATGTTATCCATAATTTGTTATGATTCACACAGTTGAATGCCTTTGCATAGGCCATAAAACATAGGTAAACATCCTTCTGGTATTCTCTGCTTTCAGCCAAGATCTATCTGACATGCTTGTTCCAAGTCCTGAATCTGTCTTGAATTTGAATCAGTTCCCTGTTGATGTACTGCTGTCACCACTTTTGAATGATCTTCAGCAAAATTTTATTGTGTGCAATATTAATGATATTGTTCTATAATTTCTACATTCTGTTAGATCGCCTTTCTTTGGAATGGGCACAAATATGGATCTCTTGCAGTCTATTGACCAGGTAGCTAGCTGTCTCGCACATTTCTTGGCAGTTAAAATGTAGTTTAGTATTATAAAGTCCTAAAAGGATGTTGTTTAAGGTAAGTGAAATTAACATATAGCTGACCAGATGGTTCAAGGAAATGAGTGTTGAATGGCCCTTGAACGTAATAAAGAGATGACTGTGAGGAAAGGGGTAGAATAGATAATATTTAAACAGGATCGGATATATAGAGGTTTCTAAAGTTTTAGGATAAAATGTGAAAGGTTCCAAGTATGGTGGGCAGGCCATGACTAGAAGGGTTACACTAAACCCTTGAGTAGACCCAATGATGTAATAAAAACTAAAATGCTAAAGTAGTTAGTTTGAGCATTTATAGTATAGCAAAATTTCCTTTTATGATAATAGAGTAGACCTAGGATTCTGTTGTGACGCCACCCCTCAGGCCCAAAACAGTGTAAATAGTAGGCAGCCTCCACTTCCATACTGCAGTGACCTAGTAGGTTGTTCATTCAAAGCAGGCTGCCTAGGCTACTCAATTTTGTGTTTCTGTGTAAGTCATGGAGTCCTGATGGCCCAGTTGTTAAGAGCTCAGCTGCTAATCAAAAGGTCAGCAGTTTGAATCTACCAGCTGCTCCTTGGAAACCCTATAGGGCAGTTCTACTCTGTTATAGCATTGCTAGGAGTCGAAATTGACATGATGGCAATGGCTTTATGTAAGTCACAAAAAAAAGGCAGGACTAAAGAGTGGAGTCGACTCGCACCAGATTTTGTCCTACATCTCAGGCACACTTTTTGCACTGCAGATTTGCTGGTTCGATTGGAAAACAAAGTGGTTCTATTGTAAAACAAGTTTGAGTCATTTTTGTGCAGTCTGGTTTTTATTAATGGCTTTAACTCAGTTATTAAAATTTAGGAAGAATTTTAGAAGAATACAGAAATAACATCCTGGGATCACTGAATGAGAGTAGGGAGAGAAACAGAACCCGGGGATATGCTCTTAGGGACAAAAACCACTCTGCTTTCTTTTTGAGTGACTCCTCAGTGTTGTTAAAATTTCACATTTGCCTACGAAAATGAGAGTGTGCTCCAACTTCTTGTGCTTTTGGTGCTGGTGGTGATGGCATCTTAAGCACAGAAATGCCTAAGTTGGAGATTGAAGTCCTAGAGTAAAAATAAGAATCTCTTCCCACTTTGCCACATCGTCTCTACTTCACATACCATCTTCAGCAGAAATTTCTGAATGATTATACATTTGACCATTTCTCAGGATAGTTTTCAGAGAAGTTCTCTATCATTTCTGGGTCTCTAAACCAAAACCCTCTGCTAGTTCCATATCCATACCAAATCTCAACTTCTCCTTGCAACCTGATTAATTTAAGGAATTGTGCATGCTTTAAATATCACCATGTGAAAACTACCCTTGCAAAACAATACAAGCTATTTAAAATTATCAGTTAAGAAGAGAAAGCAAGAGTGCTCTGCTCTACTAGTTGAGGATTTCCTCTAATTAATATGGGGGGAATGAGGTTACGAGGAAAAACACTGGGCTTTGGGCAGGGCCAGTTCAGTTTTTAGGTTTCCCCTTACCAGCCTTGTGATCTTGAGCAAATTGCCTATACTAATTAGACATCAATTACCCAGCTGTTGTGATGATTCCGTTAAATAATGGTATAAGGTCCTTGGCATATAGTCAATGAATATCATATTTGGAGCAATATTTTTGAAGATTGAATAAGTATCAAGTAAAAACAGTTTTGAATTGAAAAATGTGTTTTATTAACAATGATAAATAAATATATATAAAATTATCCAATGTAATGGCATATTATGTCTACGGTCATCTATTAAATAATGATTATTTACCTTAATGGATGTGATTCTGATCATGTCACCCATTTTTGAGTATGGCATTATGACATGCCTCCTCCAACCTCAGGGTTTTAGCAAGTACTTTTTTTCCGTTTGGAGCTATCTTTCCTTGTTCTTAAACTGGCTAACTTATTCATCTTTAGATTTTAGTATAAACTTTATTGCCCCAGAGCAGACTTCCATGACCTCCACCTCACCAGCAAATCTAGATTGGTCTCCTTTCCTTTATGTCTTTTCCTAAAACTATGTGCCTTTCATTCAGAGCCCTTATATCAATTAGAATAATATATCCACTATTATAATTATTTGTTGAATATCTTTCTTTCCTGCTAGGCCACCCATAATCTTCATGGGGGCAAAGACTGTGAGATTGTTCCTCCATTGTATTCCTAGTATCTAACACATACAAAGGCAATAACTTTGTGTTAAATGAATTAATTAATGTTAGAATAAATGTGTTCAATTCAGTTCTGCCAATCATTTTTGCATTGGAATAGGAAAAAGTACATAAATACTCTTTTAGTATTACCCAACTCAAGTTTTATATCTATAAAAATTTACTATGAAAATGTCTAAATACATTACTGCACTATAGAAAATACATAGAAATCTTGTGTGTGCTGTGAAGTTGATTCCGACTCATAGCGACCTGATAGGTCTGAGTAGAACTGCCCCATTGGGTTTCCTAGGCTATAATCTTTACAGGAGCAGACCGCCACCTCTTTTCTCCTGTGGAGCTGCTGGTAGGTTCAAACTGCCAACCTTTAGATATCAGTTGAGTGCTTTAACCATTGCACCGCTGAAACTTTATATAGAAATAGTGTGTATAAAATATCTAATGATTGTTGCATCTCTATAATTTTAGGCAAGAATATCTATATAGGATCAAACTGATGTGTTTTAAGAGGTTTAGTTAGCAGCCAGAATTTAAAGCCTAGGAAACTGAAATTTTTTTTTTTCATTTTATTAGTGAAATATTTAGGAATCAGGATCCAGAAGAAATACTGACTCTGAAAGTGAGATAGTGAGTGAGTTAGTCATGGTACTGCTGTAACAGCTGCTGAGGAGTGTGTGGACAGGGAGTCTACCACACACTGAGGAAAGGAAAGAAGTAAGCAGGAGTGGAAAAAAATAACCGGTGCATAAGGAGAATTAGAAAGAGGAAGAAAGACAGTGGGGGACCTGGCAAGGAGACTCATCTGTGAGGATCTTATAAACAGAGAGAGTAAGGTTTTAAGTTGAATTCTGAAGTATACCAGTTATTTTTTTAATAAAATTCAGGGATATCCATAATCTATAACATAAAATCAAGGTAAAAACCAAAGTACACATTGCTTTATTTTCTTATTATCAAAGATTCTATTCTATCCTTAAAGTTTCCTGAAAACAAATAGCATAAAGAATGCACGCAAGTTACATTCATGTTGGTTTTAGCTCTTGAACCTAAGCACTTGCAGGGGTATGAAAAAGCATGCCCAACTTTATTCTCTAGTAGCTTGTAGTCAATTTAAGGAGACAGAATATGTGTGGAATACATTTCAATATAGATCTTTATGGAAAGACTCTTATGTCAGAAATAACTTCTGTAAGTCAGCATATAAATAGAAAATAACATTCAAGTAAAATTCCCTTGAAACTTTCATTAATTGAAGACAAGTGCACATGATTTTTTGTGTGTACTGTTGGCATGGATTGAATTGTGTCCCCTAAAAATATGTGTCAACTTGGTTAGGCCATGATTCCCAGTATTGTGTAGTTGTCTTCCATTTTGTGATTGATATAATTTTCCTATGTGTTGTAAATCCTAATCTCTGCATGTGGTTAATGAGG
The DNA here is from genome assembly GCF_030014295.1 of Loxodonta africana. Taxonomy (NCBI): domain Eukaryota; kingdom Metazoa; phylum Chordata; class Mammalia; order Proboscidea; family Elephantidae; genus Loxodonta; species Loxodonta africana. The sequence continues at coordinate 57,135,256 of NC_087345.1, read as the reverse complement.
CAAGATTAGATTATGTTAAAGGAGGATTAGGGTGGAATGTAAAACCCTTGTTCAGATTGCATCCCTGATCCAATGTAAGGGGAGTTCCCCTGGGGTGTGGCCTGTACCACCTTTTATCTTACGAGAGATAAAAGGAAAAGGAAGCAAGCAGAGAGTGAGTACCTCATACCACCAAGAAAGCAGCACTGGGAGCAAAGCACATGCTTTGGACTTGGGGTTCCTGGGCAGAGAAGCTCCTAGTCCAGGGGAAGATTGATGACAAGGATCTTCCTTCAGAGCCGACAGAGAGGGAAAGCCTTCCCCTGGAGCTGGTGCCCTAAGTTTGGACTTCTAGCCTACTTTACTGTGAGGAAATAAATTTCTCTTTGTTGAAGCCATCCACTTGTGGTATTTCTGTTATAGCAGCACTAAATGACTAAGACAACTGTGTTAGTTTTAGACTTATTGGTCATTACCCCCCAAACCCCACATTGGTAGAGATTGCTATTTCATTCATTGAACGTAAAATAAAGTAGACCTATAAATTTTTTTTTATGTTAAAGACCAGTTTATATGAAAAAAAAAAAAAAACTCATAGATACTGCAGCCTAAGTATAGTTGAATTTGCATGTGTTGACATATGCTGTAACTGCATTTTAAATGCTAAACTTCTAAACAGAAAAGAGTTCAGAGAAAGAAGGGACCAATGAAGGTAGCAGTTAAAGGAAGCCACATGCCAGAGTTAGAAATGAGGGTGAACTTCTGTGTGCTGTTGTTTTGGATAAGACTTCGGTTTTAGAGAAGAGACTCTGGCTCATGGAAGCTATAGTTAGAGATTCTAGGGCCAAGGCCTAGTTCTAGGACAGACCCATTGGCTGGTGACAATCTAAGGAATCAAAAGAAATGTACGATAAAGGCGCAAAATCAAAACCAAGCCCATTGCCATCTAGCAAATTCTGACTCATAGTAACTCTATAGGACAGAGTAGAACTGCCCCATAGGGTTTCCAAGAAATGGCTAGTGGATTCAAACTGCAACCTTTTGGTTAGCAGCCAAGGTCTTAACCAGTGTGCCACTAGGGGTCCTGTAAAGGCACAAGTACTGAGAAAAGTGGATTAAAACTTTCTAGATGAGAACTTTGGCCACTGCATCATTTTACATAAATTATGTTTGCCAAGATTTTAATGTAAATGCCTTTGTGGCCCTTGTAATTTCGGAACCATTTAAGTCTGTGATTATGGGTCTGGTTCTAACCAGTGTGGAGCTATTGTTGTTGTTGGTTTTTTTTTTTTTTTTCTTTCAGTATTTTTCTTTTTTTATTGTGTTGAATAAATATAATATATGCTCATTTTGGAAACCCTGGTGGCGTCACAGTGCTTAAGAGCTATGGCTGCTGACCAAAAGGTCGGCAGTTCGAACCCACCAGCAGCTCCTGGGAAACTTTATGGGGCAGTTTTATTCTGTTCTGTAGGGTTGCTATGAGTCAGAATCATTTCAACGGCAATGGGTTTGGGATTTTTTTGATTATGCTCATTTCAGACAATTTGGAAAACAGACAAGTTAAAAAAAAATCTCTAATCCCATTTCCCAGATATTATCCTTTTTAATATGTTGGTATATGCACTCCAAGGCTGCTAACAGAAAGGTCAAACTTACCATCAGCACTGCAGGAGAAAAGACCTGGTGATCTGCTCCTGAGTAAAGATTAAATCCTAGGAAACCCTATGGGGCAGTTCTACTCTGTCCTATAGGGTTGCTATGAGTTGGAATCGATGTACACAAAAACAATATATGCACTCCCAATTTTGATGTATGTGAAATTTTGTACATATCTGGTAATATCCTTTTTAACTGATTAATATTTCTATAAGTGTGTAAATATTTTGAAGTATTTGATTTTTGATGATTGAAAGCATTCTTTTCCATAGATCTGTTATGATGTATTTGAATAAGTTTCTAGTATTTAACATTTTTGTTATGTGTAATTTTTGTTGGTAATTTTTATAATGTCTTAGCAAAAAACCATAACTGCTTTTTTCTTAGGGTAAATTTCTAGTAAATGGTATCAACATTTTAAAAGATATGGCATATTATTGCATGTCATATCATCTTTTATTTTGTCGACTTTCTCACAATACTTCTATTACCACTAGTGGGGTGAAACAACAAAAAAAGCCAAACCAGTTGCTGCTAAGTTGATGGCAACCCTCTGTGTAGCAGAGTAGAGCTGTACTTCATCAGTTTTTCAAGGCTGTGACTTTTCAGAAGTAGATTGCCAGGCCTTTCTTCCAAGGTTCCTCTGAGTGTGTTCAAACTGCTAACTTTTTGCTTAGTAGTTGAGAGCCTGTTTGTAGTACTCAAGGATTCCAGAGGAAGGTCTTTTTGTCATTTGTTTTTATATAAAGGAACACGTTTAAAATTTTTTTTTTCTTCAAAAACATTTTTGAGAAACCATTACCTTCAAACTGCCAACAGGCTAAAAACATTTAAATTGCCATTCCTGAACCACTCCACATGTGGTCCTGCTTCAGCACCTTTGCACGGAATGTGTCTCTGCCTAAAATGCCTTTCCCCTAGCTATTCACAAGGTTCATTGGTGTATTTTTTACAGTTTTCTGATCACATATCACCTCATCAAAATTATTTTCTTGACCACACTTCCTAAAAAAGCACCCCATCACTCCATATCTCATTATCTTCTTTTATTAGTCTTAGAGTACTTATCAATGTGTGATAATTATTGATTAATTTTCCAATTAGAATGTTAGCTATATGAGAGCAAAAACTTTGTTTCATTCACTGTTGTGTTTCCAATTCCTAAAACATTGCTTGACATATAGAAAATATGCAATAAATATTTGTTAAATGAATGAATTTATGAATGAATAAATTGAGACTTTTTTATTAATCAGGAGGAAAGCATGATTAATGACAAAAATGATAAATGATAAAAATCAGTTAACATTTGATTATCTAAAAACACATGTCTTAGGCTGCGGAGAGATTGAAACTCATACACTGCTGGTGGGAATGTAAAATGGTACAACCACTTTGGAAATCTATCTGGCATTATCTTAAACAGTTAGAAATAGAACTACCATACAACCCAGAAATCCCACTCCTCGGAATATACCCGAGAGATACAAGAGCCTTCACACAAACAGATATATACACACCCATGTTCATTGCAGCTCTGTTTACAATAGCAAAAAGCTGGAAGCAACCAAGGTGTCCGTCAACGGATGAATGGTTAAATAAATTGTGGTATATTCACACAATGGAATACTACGCATTGATAAAGAACAGTGACGAATCTGTGAAACATTTCATAACATGGAGGAACCTGGAAGGCATTATGCTGAGCGAAATGAGTCAGAGGCAAAAGGACAAATATTGTATAAGACCACTATTATAAGATCTTGAGAAATAGTATAATCTGAGAAGAACACATACTTTTGAGGTTACGAGGGGGGGAGGGAGGGAGGGTGGGAGAGGGTTTTTTACTGATTAGTTAGTAGATAAGAACTGCTTTAGGTGAAGGGAAGGACAATACTCAATACAGGGAAGGTCAGCTCAACTGGACTGGACCAAAAGCAAAGAAGTTTCTGGGATAAACTGAATGCTTCAAAGGTCAGCGGAGCAAGGGTAGGGGTTTGGGGACCATGGTTTAAGGGGACTTCTAAGTCAATTGGCAAAATAATTCTATTATGAAAACATTCTGCATCCCACTTTGAAATGTGGCATCTGGGGTCTTAAATGGTAACAAGCGGCCATCTAAGATGCATCAATTGGTCTCAACCCACCTGGAGCAAAGGAGAATGAAGAACACCAAGGTCACACGATAACTAAGAGCCTAAGAGACAGAAAGGGCCACATGAACCAGAGACCTACATCATCCTGAGACCGGAAGAACTAGTGGGTGCCCGGCCACAATCGATGACTGCCCTGACAGGGAGCACAACAGAGAATCCCTGAGGGAGCAGGAGATCAATGGGATGCAGACCCCAAATTCTCATAAAAAGACCATACTTAATGGTCTGACTGAGACTAGAGTAATCCCAGCGGTCATGGTCCCCAAACCTTCTGTTGGCACAGGACAGGAACCATTCCCGAAGACAACTCATCAGACATGAAAGGGACTGGACAGTGGGTAGGAGAGGGATGCTGATGAAGAGTGAGCTAATTATATCAGGTGGACACTTGAGACTGTGTTGGCATCTCCTGTCTGGAGGGGGGATGGGAGGATAGAGAGAGTTGGAAGCTGGCAAAATTGTCACGAAAGGAGAGACTGGAAGGGCTGACTCATTAGGGGGAGAGCAAGTGGGAGTACGGAGTAAGGTGTATATAAACTTATATGCGACAGTCTGACTTGATTTGTAAACGTTCACTTGAAGCTCAATAAAAGTTAATTAAAAAAAAAAAACACATCTTAGGTTGGGTTGTATAGAGAAGCAAAACCAGTGAAGTATATTTATATCTATATCTATAAAAACCTATATGTATATCTATGTACATGAAACCAAAACCAAAGCCATTGCCATCAAGTCAATTTTGACTGATGACAACCCTATAGGACAGAGTAAAACTGCCCCATAGGGTTTCCAAGGAGCACCTGGTGGATTTGAGCTGCCGACCTTTTGGTTAGCAGCCCAACACTTAACCATTATGCCACCAGGGTTTCCAGTGTGTGTATGTATACACACACATACACATATATATATACACACACACACACGTACATATAAAGTTTGGCATTTCGATTCCACCAGGCACTCCTTGGAAACCCTGTGAGGCCATTCTACTCTGCCTTATGGGGCCACCGTGAGTCAGAATCAACTCAGTGGAAGCAGGTTTGGTTTTTTATATATATATACAGAGAGAGAGAGATTTATCTCAAGGAAATAGATCACACAGTAGTAGAGGCTGGCAAGTCCCAAGACCATGCTCAATCATCAGGCTGGAGGCTTCTCTGACTCACGTAGCTGCAGAGGCTGATGAATCCAAGATAGGCAGGTAAAATGGTAGTCTCTACTAATGAATCCCAAGATCAGCAGGCAATACAGCAGGACGTTGGCTGAAGTCCCAAGAACCAGAGGTTAGGTGGTGATGAGCCAGTTAGTTGCAGGATCCAGAGCAAGCAAATGAGCTTTGCCAGAACGTCCATATGTACATATATATATATATATGTACATATATACATACATACACATAGATGTATTGGATGCAAGCTACACCCCTGAGAAAACTCTCCTTATAATCGATTGGCTGATCATATCAGATCACCTCATGGAGAATAAGTACATCATTTCATAACTGCCAAACTACATCATTACATAATTGTCAAACCACTAAGAATCATGGCCCAGGCAAGTTGACACAGAACCTTAACCATCACAGACAGCATTTTGATTATGTTCCTACTCATATGAGTTATATATTTTATTGACTGCAAATATTTAGACTCTTTGTAGATGGAATACCAGATAATACTTTTCCAATACATCATTAAATCATAGTCTTTAGTGTACCTACTAATCTCCATTCTCGTGTTTCTCTATCAATAGGCAATACGTATAGAAAACTCTAATTATTTCTCTTTGCCCCTGTAGTCTTCTGAGAAAAATATGGTATATTGGGGAAGTGACTTAGCATTTCAGGTTCTTTGTCTTTTCCATAGCATCAGTTAGAGTAAGAAGGGCATGTGACATCTGTTTTGACCTCATTTCCACTAAAATCCTCAAAAATTTATGTAGTTATGAAAATTTGGAAGAATAATTGATTTATATTTCTATCAGTTTTTTTATAGCCACAACTTTGTACATCATGCCTTTATATCATACCATGTCTACTTAGAATGGTTTCCTATTCAATGGTTTTGGACATGAAATTTATACTAGATCACCAACTGTGAAGTGGATGTTCCTACATAGTTTATGATTATATGAACTGGTCTAGGACCGTTGCCCTTCCACTTCCTTGAACTCTGGTAGCATGAGAAAAATCTAATAAATAAATAATCTATATAGCTCTAATTTTTGGAAACATCAAAGCACCAAGAGCACTTAGAGCTGGAAGATGGGAGAGTGGATGAACCGCAATAATAACTTGAGCTTGTTGATGAAGGAGGTGAAGTGAACAGCCTGTTCCTTGATGAATGAGTTCTTACTTTTCTCTTAATGTTCCTTAAACAGATTTGAAATAGTGAGTTTCTCATATTGTTCAATAATGCACACACATATGTGTTCAGTTTAATTGGCACATCTTTGTCACTAAGAATGATGAATGTATTTCTAGACATGATTTAAATATAAAGAGGAAGATGGTTTATCTGTTAAAAGAAACTTTAAAAGACAATAGAAAAATCATACACCCTGACAGTTTAAAATAATGTTTCAATTGTATTTTCCATGGGAAAGCATAGGAAATATTGGTGATTCATAAGCCATTTTTGACTCAGTGTACTGTGAAAGTTAATCATGCTAATCAGTTTGTCAAAGTTTTCATAACATGAAAGTTTTGGTTGCCCACTTAAAATGTTTTCCGTTGTGAGTGTTTCTAGTGAAAAGTCATATTTCCTTCTTCAGTCCTCCATCAAAATGAGTATGCATTCTCACTACACATTTTGAAAGAGAAGAAATGTACATTTGTATTCTTAATGTCAGTACTTAAGAGTTGTCTTAATTTTAAATTTAAGAAGCATACCACGAAACATTTATTTTCTATTAATGTTTATGTCCCTTCCACCAAGGTATAAAGAAAACTCACCAAGAAATTTTAGGTAATATTTTAAAGTTACTTCTTAAAAATGTCGATTTTTTTTTGTATTTTAAGTTTCACAAAGAATGCCAGAATACCTTATGCTGTAAGAAAATCAATACACAAAAAAAGGAAAGTGAGAACATTATTCTTTTACTTTTTCCCTCTCCTGCTGATTCCATCTCAAAGATGATATTATTATTTTGGATTTTCATTCCAGTTGTAATTAATTCTTTAAAATAAATGTTTTAAACTTCATTTCCGTTGTTTTTTTCAATTGTGCTTTTAAATATATTTTATTAGATCCATTTTTAAAATCTGGGAATAAATTCTCTAATAATTATTTTTAATATGGTTTGGTGGCAGTATGTAATGAGTCCTTATATGTCTTAAAATAATTTAAGTTGGCATCATATGTGATTGGTAGTTTGACTAGATATAAAACTGTAGGTATAGACTTTTCTCTCAGAACTTTGACAGCACTGCTCCATCATCTTCATATATGCAACTTGCTGATGAGAAGTCTGATGCCAGCCAGTTTCCTTATTCTTTGTAGATAATCCAATTTTTCTTTCCAGAAATATTTAAGATATTCTACATATCCTTCATGTTTCTTTTCATTGTTGTCATACTATATGCGTGCAATGCTATTTTATTTTAATTGACATAATATTAGAAGTACTCCCACAAAGCTGTGTGGAGTTTTCCCTAATATATTGTGTATGAGCTTTATATAGAAAAAGATGATTAAACATAGAAATATTTATAAATATATGTGGATACACAGGGTAGTATCCCCCGACCCTGTGTCATCACACATACACATTATTTCCTTGTGCATCAGCTAAGGAGCCCTGGTGGTGCAGTGGTTAAGTGCTCAGCTGCTAACTGAAAGGTCAGTGATTTGAACCCACCAGCTGCTCCTCAGGAAAAAGATGTAGCAGTCTGCCTTTGTAAAGATTATAGCCTTAGAAACCCTATGGGACAGTTTTATTCTGTCCTAAAGGGTCGCTATGAGTTGGAATCAACTGAATAGCACACAACAACAGTAGCATAAGCTGAGAGAGGCTAAAAGCTGGAACACCCCCGTAGCAAGGAGTATACCTAGCACCCAGATCTTGGTTTTTCATACTATTCATCAGTCAGAGGAACTACGGTTCTTTGGAAAAATGGCTGATTTTAAAACTGGGCAAGAAATATGTACCATGTTCCTGGAGCATCTTATACTGCCAAAAAAGGAAATGCCCCCCAAAATGAAAACATTGATGGGTATATGTCATCACAATACAGATAAGAACTGAAAGAGCTCTTAATGGCCAAAGCTGGAAAAATATGAGCAAAAAAAAATGGTATTGGGTTATAGCCCAAAGTATAAAATCCATGAGTCCATGCAGGTCTAAATAACTGGAGAATAGACAAATCTCCTGTGCAGAAGAATTTCAAATAATTTATGTAGATATACCACCCTAAGGGAGTAGATTATAACTCCTCACTCCACACTCTGTAAGTGTGGGCTGCAAATAGTAACTGCTTTCCAATGTGGCTGGGGAGAGAATAACTTCACAGTGGACAAACCTGACAAACACTTTCTCAGTCAGGTTGTCAAGGGCAATATCCGTAGTGTTGAATCATGTCAACAGTATGCACCTTTGATATGATGTGATGAACATCGAATTCATACATGATCTTATTGAAGCTATATAGCCTTATGAGTCATATATGAGTCCCAAAAGCCATAACCACAGTACAATCATAAGAAAATAATCAGACAAATTCCAATACAGGAGCATCCTCCAAAATACCTGACCAATGCTCCTGCAAACTCTCAAGGTCTTTTTAAAAAAAAAAAAAAAAAAGGAAAGTCTGAGAAATAGTTAATAGCCTAAAAGAGATATGACAACTGAAATGTAATGTGAAACTTGCATGTCATTCTGGAAGAGAAAAAGGACATTAGTGAAAAACTAAGGAAATCTGAAGGAAGGATGGACTTCAGTTAATAATAATGTATTAACATTGGTTCACTAGTTTTAACAAATATACCATACTAAAGTTGTTGTTAGGTGCCATCGAGCCCGTTCCAACTCACAGCGACCCTAAGTACAACAGAACAAAGTACTGCCTGGTCCTTTGCCACCCTAACAATTGTTGTTATGCTTGAGCCCATTGTTGCAGCCACTGTGTCAGTCAGTCTCCTTGAGGCTCTTCCTCTTTTTTTGCTGACCCTCTACTTTACCAAGCATGATGTCCTTCTCCAGGGACTGATCCCTCCTGATAACATGCCCAAAGTATGTGAGACATAGTCTCGCTATCCTTGGCTTTAAGGAGCATTTTGGTTGTACTTCTTCCAAGACAGATTTGTTCGTTCCTTTGGTAGTCCATAGTGTATTCAACATTCTTCAACAACCCCATACTTCAAAGGCATCAGTTTTTCTTTGATCTTCCTTATTCATTGTCCAGCTTTTGGATGCGTATGAGGCAATTGAACATACCATGGCTTGAATCAGGCACACCATAGCCCTCAAAGTGACATACTAAAGTAAAGTATTAATAATAGGGGAAACTGGGTGTAGGGTATATGGGAACTCTCTTATCAATTTTTTTTCTGTAAATCAAAAGTATAAAGTCTTTTTTAAAAAATAGTTAATGTGATCTGATTGTGAGGTCTCTGGCAATGTGGGTCCTGGACATGTAGATTACATCTGCTTTGTTTTAATTTTATAATTTTTACAGTTCTCCTTCTATCTACTCTTTTTCCTAGCAATAGCCTTTTGACATAAAATTCAGATCTCAATGGTGTCTTAAGGATGGTTGAGCAGGAATTAATCTTGATGTCACCATGACAGAGTCTAATAAGATATTTATAGGAGGGAGACCTGAATTTGTAGATTTTCAGTTCCTAGTTGAGCATATTCTTGTCTGCTGCCTACACACACTTTGTCCCAGACAGCTGCTGCTTTATTTTTACCCACCCCTGCGGGGGAAGCAGCTCTAAATATGAGCAACATGATAGTACTCTGAGGTGGGTAGCTCTGTGGCACCATATTTAGCTGATTCCAGAAGAACTATTTATCAGTTACTGAGTATGAGTTGCAGCATCATCCACATAAAGCAAGTAACCCTGGAAAGACGACTGGCTCAAAAATGTCTCCTCCACACCTTCAGGGAACCATAGGATTTTAGAGTGGGAAATTCTCTTAGCAGATAACTAAACCAGTTTTCTACATTGTGTAAGATTCATGTTCACATAATTCTTATTAAATAGGAATTAAAATAATGTTTGACCCATAGGAATATATAGGTTGAATAAGATAAGTATGTGAAAATTATTTTACAACTATAATTGCAGTTGGAAATATATAATTATCACTTGGAGTTATTGGAGTTCACTGCCTCACAAGCTGGCGTTTGTGTCAGTTAACTATAACTGTTTAAAAAGTACTTTCTCATGTTAAGCCAAAGTCATCTTTTCAATAATTTCATAATACAAAGCATGCAAGAATATCTTGTTCCACTAAGGTGGATTCAAATGCTGGCCTTCCTACCTACATATGAGTCAGGATCTTGGATAAATGACTTAAGTTCTCTAACTTCATTTTTCTCATTGACACATGATGTTGATAATCTCTGCCTTACAAATGTGTTGTTAATGTGATCATATTTGTAAACGTGTGACCAGATTAAGTGTTTAATAAATGCTGGTCATTATTAATATTTAGTTTTCCTTCTGGGAATCATCAATAGGTCAGGGCAAATAGGAGCCCATGTCTTCTCCTAATGGTATTTCATAAAAATATATCTGAGCCTCCACTTGCTAGTAATAAAAGGTAACAAGTGGCACAATTCTATTGCTCCCATTTTATTTCATCATCTGGGAAGGTATCAACAGGAAGCCTGAGGGAGGAAATCTTTCTTTGGTACATAGTTTATGTGTCCTAGTGGAGTCACATCATACAGTATTTGATTCTCCCTAATTCTCGGGAAAATGGACAGCTCTGTTAGCATGCAGTTACTTTATAGGAGCTCTAGATTAAGTAGATGGGGCATATACCATGCAAACAAGCAGGAATACTTTAAAATTCTTAATCTAGAGCCTCAGTGTAGCATTGCTAAAAATAAGCACTGGACAGCGTTAGTAGATACTGTCTACATAGGTAGCCACATGAATGGCACTTCTTGAGTTGTGACGTGCCTTGATGCTGCCTTCTTCTATCCTGCCACATAATGACAGAGATTTCAGAATTATCTTAAAGGCAAAATGCCCGTGTATCTCTACTTTAATCTTTCCTTCAGGCTAACTTAAAAAACAAACTGAAACCCATTGCCGTCAGGTTGATTCTGACTCTTAGTGACCCTATATGACAGAGTAGAGCTGCCCTAGGGTTTCCAAGGAAGAAATCTTTATGGAAGCAGACTGTCACATCTTTCTCTCACCGAGCAGCTGCTGGGTTCGAACCACTGACCTACTGGTTGGCTGCTGAGCACTTAACCATGATACCACTAGGGCTAACTTAGTGGGTCTTAAACTTGAATGTTGTAAATTTATTATGAGTATAACATTTTCCTAAAGAAATTTTTATTATACTGGTTTTTACTTCAGGAGCCGGCTTCAAAATATATTTCTCTTCCTACCTCCTCCAACACTTGGCTGCACTGTATTTGGAGATGAAATTAAGTGACTATAATGTTTGTGTATGATTAGTAACTCAGCTAAACTCCTCCATAAAGTGTGTGTGTATCAGGATGGGATTTAATCCATCCATCAGCGTTCATAGAAAATGGCGGTCAGTCTTTTACAGCTTTCTCACTGGTCAGCAATATCACTTGATACTATACTTGGTTAAAAACCTCTTGTGCTCTTAAATTTTTATTAAGAGAGAGAGAGCAGGAGAACAAGAAAGTGAGAGAGTGAAAGTGTGCTCCTGGGTGTCATAACTTCACAATAAAGAGTGTTTTTCAGTTTCCTTTCTCTCAGAGATGGTCTCTGCTGGATTTGGGTATTTGCTATGACCTGTAGTTACTCAGCTTATTTTGTTTCTCTTTTAGTTTACTACAGGAAAATTGGAAATCACATGTCCAGATGGCAGTCTTTCCTGCAAAGACTGACTATTCTTTCCTGCCATTATTTTAGAAAGGAGTCACAAAACAATGTGTAGTCACCTGAACTGTTTTTTTCATATTATCTTGTAATTTAAAATAAAGACAACAATAATCTCGCTAGGAGTTTACACAGGTCATTCAAATAAAGAATGTGGACCTGGCTTCTAAGGTTTGTTTAATAACTAGGTTCCCTTTAGCATGGTTTCTAGAAGCAGCATTAATTCTCAATAACTGATAGCTCTGATTTTATTTCCACAATTCTCAGATTCACTATAAATTTTATTACACAGATAGAGAAAAAGAAACATTAACAATATCAATTTATTATGAGATACACCCCATTTGCAGAAATGTTAAAAATGCAAAACGTGTATCTCCACATAAATATTGTGATAAGGGTGATGATGGGTAGAGAATCTCTGGAATCTCATCTTTATTGTTGGAAAAATCCAATTCATGGAACGCAACATCTACGATGGCTATAGTACATCACATTATAAAATTTTGTGACATTTACTTTAAGATAAAGGAGTCCAACCATCTATTTATCTCATCGTCTTTTATGGAAATATAAGATTATCCATATTTTATAGACTAGGAATAAATAATTAAAATATTAAGCTTTCTAGGAGTTAGTAGGTGTTTTATTATACTGAAGTGTGATCAGGTTCCCACATTTATGTCAGAGTTGTAAAAGGCCTTATAATTCAGTGGTCAAATTATACAAATTAAGTAATTTGCCAAAGGATATACTGTAACTTTTTTTTTTTTTTGGAAATACGTACGTATCTGTATGTGTGTCTTTATTTTCAGAAGAATAAAAGGATCACAGCTCATGACCGTACTTTGTGGAGAATAGGTGTTCAAAAAGTGCTTGTTGGCATGTCGTACAGTAAGCACCTAAATAAAAACCCACAAAAAATAAAAGTCATGTTGGTCATATACGGAGGCTTCTTGCTTCTTTTATATTTTATATGTGTGAGAGACATATTTTTTTGAATCAATATTTTTAAGAAAATGTTCAGATCTTCAGTTGGAAACAACTTCTATTTCTCATTCTAGATTTCTCTACCTGTGTTCATCTCCTTCCCTCAGTTTCTCTACTGAGTAGTTAATACTCTGTCAGCATATACTTATATACAATGGAGGGGCCACATTCATAACAGAACATTGCTAAAGCAAACTAATTTGCAATGTGAGTCATTCCCTAACTGTCCTGCCTTTAAAGACTGATTTTAATTCAAATTGTGACATAACTCTGGTCCTAAGATCTTTCTCTCCTTTCATGACAATGGGAGCAACTAAATATTTTCTTTAAAGAACAGTTTTATTTAAACAAAAAATTTTTGGCAATTCGTCCTTTTAATTACAGGCAATGCCATTTGTGTATTTAAGCTAGAAATCCATTTCTCATTCCTGACATTTCATCAATCACAAAAAAATAAAACAAATAAACAAACAAAAACAAGCCCATTGCCATCTAGTGGATTCTGACTCATAGAGACTCTATAGTAAAGAGTAGAACTGCCCCATAGGGTTTTCAAGGAGGGGCTGGTAGATTCGAACTACTTCTGGTTAGCCGCCAAGCTCTTAACCACTGTGTCACCAGGGCTCCATCAAGTCACCAAGTCCTGCTTAATTTTATGTCTTAACTCCTTTCTTCATTTCTTCCTCCTATGTCTGTTATCACTGCATTTGCTTAAATCATTACCATCTCTCATCTTAACTCTCTTAAGGCACCTCGTTGATTGTCCCGAGGCAATCCTAATGCCTTCCGACCAGTCTTTGAATGGCTGCCTGAAAATGCAAATCTGACCACACTACAGCCTTGTGAGTGCCCTAGGGCCACAGGGAGAAGTTTCATCTCCACAGAAGGGGCATGATCTGGTCCCTGTGTACGTGTATAGCCTCATTTCTCTGCTCTAGTAACACTGAATGGCTTCTCAAAGAGCCTGCTGTTAGGCAGTCTCATGTTTTTTTCCCCTAGCTCCTTTAAACTCCCTTGCCTTTCCCTGCTACCGTGCCACAAAATGCATGTCTTTATCTTAGACTTGTCTTTAGATATTATACTGAACGTACTTGTCTCTTAGTCCATCAAGAGACAGTCTCTATGGCCTCTTAGTCCATTAGACTGTAGGTCCCTCAAGGACAGGAACCATGCTTTATTCATATAGGTCTTGGGTGTCATTTAAACATTTTGTTGTTTCCATCCCTTGCTGAACTCTTCACTTTTTAAAGACATGGATACATTTCATAATGTTTGTTATCTTTTTTATTGTCCTGGCTTGCTCAATAAAAGTAGCTAAATTTTATACACATTTAATGTTATTTCCTTCACTTCTCTGGACTTCGAAATACTATTTCGTCATTGCTTTTTAAATAAATGTCTAGAATAGTGCCTAACACATGGCTGGCCCACATAAAATAATCATTGATCTGAAATGAGTGTTTTAATTGCGGTTCCAGTCTGGTGTTGCCTTTTGCCATAATTTATAATTCTACCACTTGACTTTAGTCACCATCAAAAACCAAAAAAAAAAAGCCAAATCCACTGCCGTTGAGTCGATTCCGACTCATAGCGACCACATAGGACAGAGTAGAACTGCCCGATAGAGTTTCCAAGGAGCACTTGGCAGATTTGAACTGCCAACCTCTTGGTTAGCAGCCATAGCACTTACCTAGTACACCACCAGGGTATTCTTAGTCACCACAGTCAACTTAAAATGCCTTTTAATGCGTAACTTTCTTCAATTGTTTCCAGTTAGCATACCTTGGATTCCAAAAAAAAAAAAAACAACATTCTTTCCTAGGCTAATGGAGTTTTGGCAACAGCTTTCCATGCTCATTGAACAGACTTTTTTCTTATTTTTTTTAGGTCTCAGGTATAAAGTTAGATGCACGTAATACAAATATAGACCTTGCCCTAGGGAAAATTTCATTCTAGAGAAACAGGGAGGCACCCCATTTAGTGAAGTCCCATCAGAGGGGAATTTAATTTAGGAAATCAGTAATATAACTTGGAAAGAGAAGAAGAGAATGAGGGTAGAGATAAAGAAAGCAATTTACATGCTGTGGTTTGATCTGCTCTCTATTTTATTCAGCTATGCCCTTTTTTTTTTTTTTTTTTTTTAATGCCCTTGGGTGATCCTGAGATGGAAGGGTTGAATCCTTCAGTTAGTTTCAATTTCTACACAAATATACAGGGATGTAGACTTAAAATAATGTGTCTTCTACTTCACGGAAAATTTAAGAATTTTCAAGGACAAGTTGGAGTATGAATAATTTTTGCCTTATGTGGTGACTTTAGAACTAATACACAGAAAAAGATTGTGACTCAGTGTGTTAAAGATTATAGTACAGGAATTTTTACCTTTAGTGTGTTACTTCCTCATAGAGCCTTCCCTGATCTTCTAAATTTTATTAAAATTTGTATTTATTTGTTAGATTATGTGAACCATGGTGGCGTAGTGGTTAAGAGCTACAGCTGCTAACCACAAGTTCGGTAGTTTGAATCCACCAGGCGCTCCTTGGAAACTCTAGGAGGTGGTTCTACTCTGTCCTATAGGGTCACTATGAGTTGGAATCGACTTGATGGCAACGGGGTGACCTTCTCCACTAGATTATAAGCTCCATGATAACAACAACAAAAAAAAAAGATCAATTTTGTTCAGATCTGTATCACTAACATTTATCAAAATGCTTGACACTTAGTAGACCCTCAGTGGATATGTCTGGGATGGATGAATGGAGTTAGTACATGTTAATCTTTGAGGAAAAGAATTTGGTAGGCTTGTTATTTCCAATGCTTTTATAGTCTTTAATTTTGAATTCACTTTTTTTTTTCTGTAACTAAGGAATCATCTTTTTAGAGTTTTAGATTATTTCAACATATATAAACAATTTAATTTCAAATAAAAAGTAAACGTTAGTTAAAATAAATGAAACATCTCATTTCAGCTCAAAAATTGGTGATTACAGCAAGTTTTTTTTTTTTTTTTAAGGTACAGAAACACAGTCCAAGAAAGCACTAAAATTGATGTTATTGGAAACTTTCTAAAGTAAAAGTTGTTTTATAATTGCATGGGTCATTACCTCAGTTTCCAGGTGCCTAAATGGATGGAGGACAATAGAAACCTTTTGTATCTTTTAGTTTCTATTTTCTATTAAATTAAACACTAAAACATATCTAAAGATTCAATGGTTGTTGTGTTATTTTTTCCTGGTAATAAATTTCTGAAGTGCTTTCTGGTCATGGATCCTTTAATGAAGAATATGGGATAGCTTAATTAATCATGACTTCAACCATGACTTCACAAAAGATTCAGGAATGTTATAAAATATGCATTTTATGCTCAGTCTCTGTAAGCCCTAATGATTTTTAATAAATTCATTCAGTAGATTTCTGTAGCTAGCCCAATTGTTATGGTTTTGTTTTGAGATACTTTATCTTAAAACACACACACACACACACACACACACACACACACACACACAAATAGACAAATAGAGTACCTAAAAGAAGCCCAAGGTAATAGCCTTATTAAGTTGTGACTTTCACATATTAAATGTCCCAGGTAAGCCTTTGGTGAGCATTCAGTTCCTGACTGGATTATGGGATAAGTGTCTGAAGACCCAAAGAAGTATCTGATAGCGAATACTCTGTATGCATTAGGCGTGATGGACACGGGGCTTAGAATTGGCATGCGTGGCTTAGTGTTGCAGAGTTTCAAGCCTTTTAATCTTTGAGTCCTCAAAGAGGTGGGTCATAGGTGTGTGCTTGAGGATAGGGCCATGTTTTCCTGCTCAAGCACTTAGCAGAGGGAACACTCAGAGGGAACATGATCTTGTATTACATGATATGGACAAGATGATTTCTTTTTTAAAATTTAGGAGAGGTCTAGCTTAGTGAGTACTTTAACTTTAGATTGACTTTGGTCCCCATTAACCATGTATCTGATTGGGCCCACCAGGGTATATTAAGGGCTACTTTTTTGGGTGACTCTATCTGGGATTGATATTTAAATGATGGACAATTCAATTCAATTCAAATTCACAACCATTTTAACTAGCCTAAATTATTTCAACAGTAATGTAGTAAATAACTCTTGTCAACACTGGTGCATTTTATGCTGAACTAAATAAAAAAATACATCATGTTATATCGAACTCAAACAAAGCACCTTATCATACATCTTCACCACTATTAGTTAACGATTTAGAATTTATGGCTGTTGAATAGTTGAAACAGAGTTGTTCTTAGAAATATATGTTTACCAATAACTTTGGGGTTTTTAGGGTGAAAGAAGGTACTAGTCTTTATATGAGCATAAGGAAATGTATCCATTTGATTTCTTCTCCGGCATATATAAAGAACAGCTATTGTAAATTTGGTCTCTGTATAAATACATGCAATAGTTGCCACTCTTGTTCTGTTGCTATCAGAAGGCTGGTTTGGGTAACCATTCAGAACTGAAGTTATACCCAGTAGGTGCAAAGAATAAGGGAAAACCTAAGGACTAGAACTGAATCTCTAAATTATATCTTAAGTGAGCTGTTGTAGGGTAAAAACATCACAAAGTTTAGTAAAGCAAAAAAAAAAAAAAAAGCAAAAGGAAAGTTTTATTCAGCATATATTTAAAAAGGCAAAAGAGGGAAATAAGACAAGCATATTGCCAGAGCCATGCCTGCCCAAATCCAAGGAAATACTACAAAATAAGCAAAAGTGGGAAAACGGACAAGCACACTGCCACAGCCACGTCTGCCCGAGTCCCAGGAAAAAATTACAGAATAGGCAAGAATGGGAAAACGGACAAGCGTGCTGCCACAGTCACGTCTGCCCAAGTCCAAGGAACATTACAGAGTCATCAGTATATATTAACATTACAAATGGACAAAACCATTGAAAGCTTTGCCTTTTCACAGATTGGCTAGAAACTGTGATCCTACATCTTGAATCATCTTTCTTAACAATCATTGGTACAGGTTTCAGTAAGGATAGTAAGGAAGGTCTTCACTGGTCCAACAAATTTTCTATTCACTAAATGCTAATAGAAAAAGATTAAGAGTGGAAAGTCTTTTGTGTTCTCTTTGATGATTTGTCCATGTGGAAGTCTCCCTAAAAGATATATCAAAGATTGTCTTAGGTATTGTCTCGTGAGTCCTTGTGAGCCCAGCTTCAGCTGGGTCACATTCTCTATGCTCAAGGACAGGAAATGATGATTCTAATATTATTTTCTAAGTCGCAGTCTCATTATAAGGTTTTGTTTTATAAATTCTTATTTTAACAAATTATCATTCAAATTCCATTAAATCTTAACTCTCACCTAAGATTTTTTGTAAACTTTGGTATTTGCAGCCTATTTTAATTTTAAGGAAATTATGATATTAACCAATAGGGTACTGCCACATTAAAATAAATGTGATAAATACAATTGTATGATTTAGTTCCTATCTGCATCCTATCTGGATATAAGTGGTTTTAAGCTAAATCTTGTATTTAAAGAACATGTCTTTTTTTTTTTTTAATTTAATGAGAACATTCGTTACACTTTAATACTTATATATTACTTCGTATGATTTTAAGGTAAGGAGCTCTGGTGATGCGATGGTTAAGTATTTGGCTGCTAACTGAAAGGCTGGCAGTTCGAACCCCCCCAGTGGCTCTGCAGGAGAAAGACCAGGTGATCTGCTGTCTTAAAGATTACAGCCTAGAAGGCCCTAATGGGCAGTTCTGTCTGTCACATGGAGTCACTACGAGTCGAAAAATCGACTCGGTGGCACCTAACAACAATAGCTTCGTTTGGTAAATGACCTGCTCTATTCTGACTTACAAAAATATCCCCCAAATCACAATATACCAACTCTAAAGCTAGAATTTTAAGTGCCTAGAAGACTTCTTGCACAAAGTATTCCACAGCAAGTGTTCATTGAATACATCCCGAAGTGTCTTGAACAGCACTTTAAATACTGTAGGAAAGCTGCCTGATTTCTCCTGAAAGTAACTTTTAGTCACATCAACATTTGAAATGCCTATACATTTCAGAAATAAGTTCAAAGTTAAGGGAATGATGTCCAGCATTCTAATATGATAAATTAATGATTTAGACACAAAATAAATCTCCAAAGCAGTCTGTGGTTACTCAGACACGTTCTGCCCTTTCATCTCTTAAGCAAGGTTATCCCGCTTTATTCATGCATAGTATTCCCTGTTAATTTATTGTTCATGACAAAATAATTATAACTTTTCCTTGGTATTGCTGCCTTAAAAATTTGTAAGTGAAACAAAATAACAAAATAATTTTTCACTGATTTAGGTATAGCCCTCTGTATACTGGTGAGCATAGCTGCCTTCCAAGCAGTTGACCCAGGTTCATTTCCCGGCCAGTGCAACTCTCTTGGAAACCCTGGTAGCATAGTGGTTAAGAGCTACTTCTGCTAACTAAAAGGTTGGCAGTTTGAATCTACCAGGCGCTCCTTGGAAACTCTGTGGCAATTCTACTCTGTCCTATAAGGTCACTATGAGTCAGAATTGACTCAACGGCAGTGGGTTTGGTTTGATTTTTTTATGGTTCTAATAAAAGTTTTTAATAAAATATGAATTTACTACCAAATATTGTTTTGATGCTAAGTAAATGTTTTATGGTGAGCATTGTTTTTATGTTATGTTGAACTCAAAATATACCATGACATCTCTTGTCTCACATCTCCTTTTTTTATATCCTTGGCAGATAAATATAATCTATTTGGCTTAGTGGTTATCTCATTTCTTTTACTTGTTAAATCTAGATTTTTTTTTTTACAAACTTCTAGCCGTATTACTTGTGGCTTGTTAGAGTTTTTCGAAATTGTAACAACCTAAGTTGAAGTGAGTTAATATGATGTGATATATTATAAAAATCACAAAGAAAACTAACTTTATTTAACAGACGCTTGTTCAGTTAAACTGAAGTTTGCAGAGTTTGAGGACCTACCCGTGATCCCAAAAGCCAGCAGCTCTAGAGATGACAGTGGAATCCTGCTTTCCAGGCTAGTGTACTTCTCTCATGCTCTGCTGCCTTCCAGAGAAAGAGCATATTAAGGGTTAGTGTTTCCTTGCCCATTTATTTTGCTCCACAGTTAAGGGTGCCATTGGTTCATTCATTCTTTCCCCTCTGATGCTCTCTGACCAATTGCCTCACAGATGTAGTTCCCACCTTACCTTACCATAATCCATTGCTGTCGAGTCGATTCTGACTCATAGGGACCCTGTAGGACAGAGTAGAGCTACCCATAGGGTTTGCAAGGCTGTAATCTTTATGGAAGCAGACTGCCACATCTTTCTTTCATGGAGCAGTTGATGGGTTCCAACCTCCAACCTCCTAGTTAGCAGCTGAGCACTTAACCACTAAGCCACCACAGCTCACTGTAATGACCACCTTCAGAGGAGTAATTCACTGTAATATTATCAAGTTAGAGTACTTTTGAGATGAGGAGTGTTGATAGAGGAGAGAGAGATAGGAAAATGATGGGGCGTTTCTTGGAAAAGGTATATTCTTCACAGATTCATGCAATGGAGAGCTTTTGTGTGGCTAGTGAAAGGGTACAATAAAAGCATTAAATAAAAAAAAAAAAAAAACCCATTGCCGTCTAGTCAATTCCAACTCATAGTGATCCTATAGGACAGAGTAGAGCTGCCCCACGGAGTTTCCAAGGAGCGTCTGGTGGATTCAAACTGCCAACCTTTTGGTTAGCAGCCATAGCGCTTAACCACTACGCCACCAGGGTTTCCCAACAAAAGAATAGGGAAGTCAAATATGAATGGGATAATAGAAACAAAGAAAGGTAAAAAGTCAAAAAAGACTTGCTGTGTTTGTCTGGGGCTGCTCTGATTTTAAAGTAGATTTAAAAAGGAAAGCAATGGTGGTATGTGTGTATTCATGTGTATTTTGTGGGAAGGAGGGAGACATTGTGGGTAGTGTAATTTTAAAAACATGCTGGTCAACCATTTTATGGTAAACAAGAAAGGGAACATGTTTTGAGACTTGGGCAACCAGCAGTATATCAAACTCAAAAAATATTCTCCAAGTATAAAAATCAGTATTTTGACTAGAACCTGCCTTTCTATTAATTTGGTTTTGGTTTTCTGTTGTTCATATTTTCAACAGTTCTCTTCTGAAAGAAAAAAATTATTCCTGAGCTATGTTAAACTATATTGAGTTTTATTTTTCTTATTTAAAAGTGTCTGAGTTAAGCAAGCATCATAATTCTATTTAAAATCTGCTTTTTTTCCATGCCACTGCACTCTCTGCTACCACACATACACATATACTTATATATACCTTCTTCTTCCTTAATCCTGTCTGGAAACATTTACCCAACTGTTCCTTTTTTGTGTGTGTGTGAAAAATGCACAGGATCTGATAAGAGGAGTCATGTTTCCCACTTCTGTGCGAAGAAATCATATAAAAGTATAAATTATGATTTCTAACCACTGAATGTGGGATTTCATTTTATTCTGACCTTTTGTGGCTATTTAGTTTGTCTTTTGATCTCAATTTTCAGTAAAATCCAAACAAAAAAAAAAAATTTTTTTAAGCTATTTTTAGGGTTGTGGAAATCTGTATACAGAACTGAGGCAGTGCCAATGTTAGAAATTACCAAATTAACCAGTATATAGTAAAGTTGCATTATTAATTTTAATTTTATCACCATTTCTAATACCAGTGACCAAGGTAGTTTTCAAAAAGCAGATCACTAGAGCTCCATCCTGTAGTTCAATTGTCAGGCCACAAAATTCTGTAAAATGTTGGCCATGAACGTCTACCTATGGATTAACTGTGAACCCGTTGCTGTGAAGTTGATTCCGACTCACAGTGACCCTAAAATAACTGTAAAAAAAAAAAAATAAATAACTGTAGGTAGGTATAAATATAGCTCATGGACCTGCCTGCGCAATAAAACCAGTTTCACTGTGGAAATACTAATGTTGCAAAACAGGGCACTGCTAAAGGACCCCAAAAGAAAGCTCTCGGTCCTGAATCTCTGTGTTCTTTGAATGTGTTTTACATTAGGAATTCAGTTCAACACTCCTGTATGCCAGCTGTCTTAGGTACTGGAGATAGATTGATGAATTAGTCCGGGTGTTGCATATTGAATATTGACAGGTAATGTAAATGACTGAATTAGAAAAAGTATAGAACACGATATGACTTGATCTAAGTTTGTTTTCTCAGTTTTGATAGACATGGGCATGGAAAAATATGTCTCTACTAAACAAAGGACGTCATGCTTGGTAAAGTAGAGGGTCAATGAGATAAGATGAACTGACACAGTGGCTACAGCAATGGACTTAAGTATAGCAATGATTGTGAGGATGGCATAGCACCGGGCAGTGTTTAGTTCTGTTGTACATCGGGTTGCTATGAGTTGGAACTGACTCGACGGCACCTAACAACAACAACTAAACAATATCTGTATACCAATTGCATGATGCATTGCAAATGGGTTTGGCCTCTATCAGGGATGTACTAGGGATCTAAGGGGACTGTAGGGATTTGGAGGGAACTTGCCTGTTTAAAGAGACGACTTTCACTCAGATCCAGTGGATCATTACAATACAAATCTTTAGACCTAGCAATGTCAGCTACCCTAACTGTTTTTAGCAGATCCAGGAGATCTAATTTTTATGTGAAATCTCCTGATTTTTAAGCATAGACTTTAAATTGTATGGGTCCAGCAGAGCAAAGCAGTAGGCCATGGCTTGCATGAGGCCAATGAGTAGTCACAGAAGACTCATTTCTTGCCCTCAAGTTGCTTATAGTCTAGAATCTTGCTGTTCTAAGTGTGGGTCCATGGACCAGGGGTATTAGCATCCCCAGGGAATTTGTTAGAAATGCAAATTCTCAAGCCTTACCCTAGACCTACTGAAACAATCTGAAATCTAACTAGCTCCCAGGTAAATTGTAGGCTCAGAAATGTTTGAGAAGCATTGGTCTACTAAGGCATCCAGGAAAAAAAAAAAAAAAAATTGATTTTTCTTTAAAGGCTATGACTTTGAATTCATGGCCCTTTACTTTTTTTATTTTTATTTTTTTATTTTTGCTTCTTGAGTGGTTTCCATCCCTACTGTCAACTATATCACTGATGCTTGGCCTGTACCATACAATAGCTAATCTTAACTCTCGTGAAAGTAAATCTCAGCACTAACTACAGAGTGTTGCTGTGAATGACTAGTGCGTTGCATCATATCTCATGTCTACTGTAAATTCATAGGTGGTTTGAGTATTTACTGGCATTCCCATGCAATCTTGGAACACTGACCCCATTCTCTACTGCCCTTTCTTGGCGGTTCACTTCATTTCCACTCTCTCATATCCCTTAAAACCATGAACAGAGGGGTCTTTTCCTAGCTAGGCCTTGGCTTCAGTTTCAAGTTACTTTGTCACAGTAATTTGAATCCCAAGCACGTAGGCTGTCCTTGGCTTAGTGCTCATCTGGCTGCTGTGGCTCTTTCTTCTGCCACTTTGTTTCCATGAGCTGTACCTATGGTCTCCATCAGAAATTCTGGGCTCTTAGGTTATCTTCTATTTCTTTTATTTTGGCAGATTGTGTAGGGGGTGGGGGGAGTGGAAGTTTTGGCAAGTGTGTGTAAGAGTATATATGTAGGATATGTATATATTCACTGGTATTCATGTTATTCCAAGCACTGTGGGAATTGCTACAATTTTAATAATGTATCAAGAGAGGAAATCCATGTATTTACCGTGGCTTCTACTCTTGTTGAACTCAGCCTCCAATCTCACACTCCTTTTTTCTTCATATGTCTGTCTCCAAGTGATCCACATCTCAGGGGACCTAACAGTGGACTCCTTTCACTCACCGGTAATTTTTATTATAGCTACCTACATCTCTCTGGCATGTCACTGCTTTTGAAATTTATGTTTCATTTGTTTCTTATAACAGTCATTACAGATTATGTATTAGAATTCCCATTTTATACAAGAAAATATGATTATGAAAATTAGCTAAGAAGTTGCTTGAACCTAACTTGATTTCTGGCCTGGGGTATTATAAATATTACATCCTGGTATCTC
The DNA here is from genome assembly GCF_030014295.1 of Loxodonta africana. NCBI lineage: Eukaryota > Metazoa > Chordata > Mammalia > Proboscidea > Elephantidae > Loxodonta > Loxodonta africana. The sequence goes on along the minus strand of NC_087345.1, from coordinate 57,111,353 downwards.
TCCCAAGCATGCTAAAGAAACTTCTTATAATACATTTCCATTTAATTTCATTTCACATTTCATCAAACTAATAAAACTACCTCTAAGATGAATATTATTTTTCATCATAGTCTTCAGCATGCTAAAAAAATTCAAATATGTAAAAATGTGGTCTATGTTACATGATCCTACTACGTTTGTAATAGAAAAGAGGAAATAAAGCTGGTGAAAAAAAATATATAAATTTCCTGAAGTGTAATTAAGGTATTTAAACATTTTCCAGAAAGTCTAGATAAACTAACTGAAGATATAGACCACTCAGATTTAAGTCAAGGAGATTTATGTGCTCCTTGACTTAGGACATATTTGAGTTACGACAAACTGTACTTATGGCCCTCCACTTTTTTTTTTTTTTTTTTTGGTACATCTTATCATTTGTAATATGCACTATGTACAATGTTGCAATGTGTAATTTGCTGGTGTTATCATTTTCAGATGTAATGTTTCCAACGCCCAAGGACAAATAAGGGTCAGATTTATAAAGATACTGATAATAAAGGCAATAAAAATGAAAAGTAAAAAAAAAAGAGGTATTTGACTTAAGTCAGAACCAATTTATGATGGAGTGGTTGTTGGACCATAGACTACCAAAAGAACAAACGTATCTGTCTTGGAAGAAGTACAGCCAGAATGCTCTGTAGAGGTGACTATGGCAAGACTTCTTCTCACATACTTTAGACATGTTATCAGGAGGGACCAGTCCCTGGAGAAGGACATCATGCTTGGTAAAGCAGATGGTCAATGAAAAAGGAAGATCCTCAATGAGATGGATTGACACAGGGGCTGCAACAATGGGCTCGAGCATAACAAATGACTGCATGGATGGCACAGGACTGGACAGTGCTTCCTTCTGTAGTACATACGGTTGCTATAAGTTGGAAGCAAATTGACAGTGCCTAACAGTTGTTGGAATGGAACACCGTCACACTTCAGGGACTACCTGTAAATAATTTAAAGAATAAGCAGTGTACTTATTCATTCAACAACTATTTATGAAGTGTCTTCTCTGAGCCAGTCACTGTTTTATGCACAGGAAGTACACAGGTGAGGATGACAGACATGAGCCCTGACATCATGGGACATATGGTAGATTAAGGAACACAGATGAGATTAATTCTATGCAAAAAAGTTATCCTTTTCTACAAGTGAAAATCATTATAATCACCTAAAATTTGGACAGCAGATGAGAGTTTATTATTACCAAGAAAATAATCATTTTGTTGGCACTAGTTTCAAAATATATCCAAAATCTAACCATTTTTCAAAAAAAAAAAAATTTTTTTTTTCTACTGCTAGCATCCAGATCTAGGCTGCTGTCATCTCTGGCTTGGATTGTGTTAATAGTTTCTCCACTCTGCTTGCTCTCTTCAGTCCATTCTCAAAACATAAGCTAAAGTCATCCTGTTAAAATATAAGTTAAAGCATAAGCTATGAGAATTTGCTGACAGATATAAGAGGAAGAGTCAAAGATGACACTGGGATTTTAGCTTGAGCGATTGGAAGGATAGAATTGCTGTGAAATGTGATGAAGAAGAAGGCAGGAGTTGCTGGTTTGGGTGGTGTGTGTATCAGCAACTCAATTTTAGAAACACTAAGTTTGAGCTGCCTTTTGGATAGCCAAGTGGAGATATTGGGTGAGCAGTTGGGTATGAGTCTGGTATTCAGAGAGAGATGGTAGCTAGTGGTAGTAATTTGGAAGTCAATAAACTATAGGCAGGATTTTCTATGAAACTTGATGAAATGTCTGATGGAGAGAGTGTGAACTGAGAAGGGAAGAGGTCTAACTACTGCGATTTGGGGATAATCAATGTTTAGAGATCAGGGAGAGGAGGAGAAAACTGCAATGGAAACTAAGAAGGAGCAGCCAGAAAGGAAAGAAGTAAGCTGGAGAATGTGGTAGCCAAGTGAAAAGGGGGTTCAAAGAGGCAAGAAGAATTGACTACCTCAAATAGTGCCAATAAGCCCAATGGATAAGAACTGAAATTTGGTGAGTAGATTTAACACTTGGAAGTCACTGTGGACCTTGACAAAGGCAGTGTATGGGGAGGAGTTGGAGATAGGTTCAGAAAATGCAATAGATAAAGCTTTATGAGGATTAGATTTTGAGAGGTGCCATATAAACTTTTCAGGGCTTCTTGAGGAAACTGATAGGAACTGGGGCAAAAGAAGGGATAGATTGTTTCTGAAGGTATACATAATGTGAGTTTAGCGGCAGGGTGCAGAGTGTAAACTTTAAAGCCTGGATGATAAAATTCTAAAAATTTAAAAGTCTATATACTTTTTTCAAAATAAACCTCTCATTCAGTAGCTACCAAAGACCCATAATTTAATCAACTTGATTTCTTATCCCTAATTTCTTTTTCTTCTGATACTTCTAATGTTTCCACTGCTGTCTCCTAATTATCTTTCTTTTCTTTGACTACGTTTTTAAAATCTTGACCATCTTTTTGCTCCTTTTACCTCCACACCTGGTTCTCATCCAATTTCTTACATGTTAAAAAAAACATGTTAGAGCCCCATTAAAGCATCTGTTCAGTAGTAAATGATTTCATCATAAATGTCTTTATTTTATTGTTATCTATGAAACAAGCAATTTATGTTTTTAATTTTTATTTCTGGTGTTATGTTTTAGTTGGTATGCATTGTATTCAAATAATCTCTTGAAACCTTATTTGACTAGTTTTTTGTTGGTGGTAGTAGAACTTCTCTTAATCATGTCTCTACTTATTGCTTCCTCTTTAATTTCCTCTAGGAGTGCTAATATACCTGGAATTGGGTTCTGTTGTTTTTGTGGTTAGATGCCGTCAAGTCAGTTTCTATTCATAGCGACCCCATGTACAACAGAATGAAACACTGCCCAGTCCTGCGCCATCCTCGCAATCGTTGCTATGCTTAAGCCCATTGGTGCAGCTGCTGTGTCAATCCATCTTGTTGAGGGTCTTCCTCTTTTTCCCTGGCCCTCTACTTTACCAAGCATGAGATCCTTCTCTAGGGACTGATCCCTCCTGACAACATGTCCAAAGCATGTGAGACTTAGTCTCACCATCCTTGCTTTTAAGGAACATTCTGGTTGTACTTCTTCCAAGACAGACTTGTTCATTCTTTTGGCTGTACGTGGTATAGTCAATATTCTTCTCCAACACCACAATTCAAAGGCATCAATTCTTCTTTGATCTTCCTTATTCATTGTTCAGCTTTCACATGCATATTATGCATTTGAAAACACCATGGCTTGGGGTCAGATGCACCTTAGTCCTCAAGGTGACATCTTTGCTTTTTAACACTTTGAAAAGGTCTTTTGCAGCAGATTTCCCCAATGCAATGTGTCTTTTGATTTCTTGACTGCCACTTCCATGGGTGTTGGTTGAGGATCCAAGTAAAATGAAATCCTTGAGAACTTCAGTCTTTTCCCTGTTTATCATCATATTGCTTATTGGTCCAGTTGTGAGGATTTTTGTTTTCTTTATGTTGAAGTGTAATCCATACTGAAGGCTATAGTCTTTGATCTTCATCAGTAAGTGCTTCATGTCCTCTTCACTTTCAGCAAGCAAGATTGTGTAATCTGCATGTCACAGATTGTTAATGAGTCTTCCTTTAATCCTGATGCCTCTTTCTTCATATAGTCCAGCTTCTCAGATTATTTGCTCAGCATACTGATTGAATAGGTATAGTGAAAGTATACAACTCTGATACACCACTTTCCTGACTTGGAAATTGATTGGATTGTAGACACTGTGAATTGGTTCTCACTCTATGAATGATCAGTTCCATAAAACCACCAGTTTGATTGGCTGGCCAGCCATCTGATCGAATGAGCCATTCTTTTAAATGTTGTGTTCCACTACCAGTTGTCATCGAGTGGATACCAACTCATGACAACCCCATGAACAAACCCTAATATTGAAACTGAGCCTACGAAAAATGTAGTAAAAATTATTACAAAAAGCAGGTGGTCATGAAAACCAAGCCAATAGAGAAGAGAAAGTTATACCAGTACTTACTAAATTTACTTTAGAACTACTGCCAGATATTCTTTTATTCTATCCTGACTTATTTTTGGGCTTAGGAGCAAAGGTTGTTTTCATGACTTTTTGTTACACTTATGTTTATTCTAATTTTCCTTCTACGCTTTATCTGCACAAGAGTTGGTGTTTGTTTTCCTGCTGTGCTGGTCATGCCATATGGTTACTTCAATTTGAGCAAGGACCTCATTTAAAAACACAGCTAAGTAAGCTGTCTGAAATAAGTATGCACAAATCAAGGAATAGAAAGGTATTCTCATACTTACTACTCAGTGATAGCAAAGTCACTATAGTTGTCCAATGGTCCCTGAGTGCCCTTGGATGTATCTGAAATTATTTAATTAAAAATTGCCTTTTGACATACTAGAGTTTTATACGTGTCTTTAGGTACTTGGTGCTTTTTGAATACTGTCTACAACCTAAAATTTCAGATTCAAAATAAGTAGATGTATTTCAAGTTATAGCAATTACTCTGGGGGAAAAAGAAAACAAAATATATTATCTCTATTTATGTTTGTTACTAGCAGTATAAAAGTGGTAAAAATGGTTTCTTTTCCATGCATTTCTTTATATCATCGCTGGATAATTTTGTTTGGATATAATTCTTTTTAGATTTTAGATCATCCCCTAAAGTACTATTCTTGTAGGAAAAAAGAGTGCTATATAATTTTGAAAGTAGAAGAGACTTTCAGAATAAATTAGCCAAATGACCTCAAATTATAGGACTGGTGAGAACCTAGAGAATTTGGGTGATTTTCCAAGGTTATGGAAATTTGGTGCCATAGCATCTTTTTTTTTTTTTTCTTTTTCACATTTGCTTTCAAATATATTAAATTTATATTTTCTCAAACGGAAAAGTAGGTTATCCACTGGATTTTAGCGCCATATTTAATGCATTCTCGCACTTGAACATTTTTGGAATTAACCATAATGTAGGTCAGGATCTAGAAATTATCTTTCTTTTACAAAAGTAGTTATTTTGTTGCTTAATAAAAGCCATTAAAAACCATATTAATTATGTATGACCAGACCCATAAAAATACTAGCATAAAAAAATAACAGTGCTTTTGTGTGTTAATCACAATGAAAATCTTTGAGCTAATAGAACAGTTTTGATTGCCGATGACTACTGGAGTAGGCACGTCATTGGTGCCTGGCAGCAATTCTGAGTCCTGTTCCCACAATCCACTAAGTAGGCAGCATGTCAGGAGACTTTGCCCCATCTCGTCAATTGTGATTAGATAAAGGGTTGATTTGTGATCCAAGCTAGGCCAAGTCTATCCCTTCTCCCTAGAATTCATGGATTAAGAGTGTAAGTTATTTAGCTGCAGACACTGAGTCTATTAGCTCAGAAACATCAGAGCTGAAATTGCCATGGACCTGCAGGGCTGTAAAAGCCAATCTGTTGACAAGGAGAAGAATGAAGCAGAATAAAGTGGGCATGAAAGATAATAGAGACAAAGGCAGACAGATAAACAGAGACAGAAGGAGAGAGACAGAAGGAGAGAGACAGAAGGAGAGACGGAGAAGAGAGAGAGAACAAAAAAGAGAAAAGCTTTCATTACAGAAGGCCTTCCAATTAATAACTACTTGTTTTTGTTTTCTGAGGAGTGTCTGGTGGTGAAAAGCGTTAATGTACTTGGCTGCTAACCTAAAGAAGGCGGTTTGAGCCTACCTAGAGGCATAGTGGAAGAAATTTTAAAAATCAGCTATTGAAAGCCCTACTATGGAACACAGCTCTACCCTGATACACATGGAGTTGCCAGGAGAAAGACTGCTGGAGAGCAGTTGGTGTGTGTATATGATTTTCCCAGATTCCACTGACTTCCCTTGGGGCATATCCACTTCTGAATCTTCATAATAAACACCCTTTTTTGACTAAGTCTTCTTTGCTTGAGTTTAGGGTATGTTTCTTGCAATCTACATAAAACAACTGATTTTTATACTTGAAGTATTTGTTAATACTGCCAGGGAAAGAAAGATTACTGATAGACATAGAGTAAGTTTAAGAAATTAAGCAGTGTCCTCCAGACAGTCTGTTGTCGTGTGCCATCACCACTGAGTCAATGTCAACTCATAGAGACACAATGTGACAGCGTAGAGCTGCCATATAGGGTTAACTTTTAATCATTACGGGAGCAGATTACCAGATCTTTTCTCCTGTGGAGCTGCTGGTGGGTTCCAACCACTGACCTTTTAGTTAGCAGCTGAGTGCTTAACCATTGTGTCACCAGGGCTCTTCCAGGCAATCTAATGGAGCGTTAAAACTCTGACCCTGAACCAGAGAGCCTGGGTTCAAATCCTAGCTCCACCGCACACTTGCTGTGTGATTTGACCAAGTTTTTTGACCTCTTTTCCCCATAAAATAGAGATAGTAATAGTACCTACTTCACAGGGTTATTGTGAAAATTAAATAAAATATATACAAGGGTAAGATGACACATTGGGAAAATCTGCTGCAAAACTTCTTTAAAGTGTTAAAAAGCAAAGGTGTCACCTTGAAGACTAAAGTGTGCCTGACCCAAGCCATGGTGTTTTCAGTCGTCTCATATGCATGGGAAAGCTGGACGATAAATAAGGAAGACTGAAGAAAAATTGACACCTTTGAATTGTGGTGTTGATGAAGAATATTAAATATAGCATGGACTGCCAGAAGAACGAACAACTCTGTCTTGGAAGAAGTACAAGCAGAATGTTCCTTAGAAGCAAGGATGGCGAGACTTCGTCTCACATACTTTGGACATGTCAGGAGGGATCAGTCCCTGGAGAAGGACAACATGCTTGGTAAAGTTGAGGGTCAGTGAAAAAGAAGACCCTCAATGAGATGGGTTGACACAGTAGCTGCAACAATTGACTCAAGCATAACAACAATTATGAAGATGGAGCAGAACTAGGCAGTGTTTCATTCTGTTGTACATAGGATCACTATGAGTCAGAACCAACTCAATGACACGTAACAGTAACAACACCAGCAAGATGAATGCCTGGCACATATTAAATCTATGTAAGTATTAGGTACTAAAACTATTATTATTTTATAACACCTTATTAACTAGGAGTAAAACAACTAATGTTCTATAAATTTGAAGAGAATAAACATTTCACATTGGTGAAATATTTACCCATTTAGTTGCCAAATTCATCATTACTTGTTGCCTTTTTCTTCACTTCTATCGCCATCTTGGTCTGTCTTTGTGGCTTCAGTCACCATCAAGCAAGCCTCCTAGACTCCATTATCTCCACTCTGTAAGAAGTTATCTTAATTTTGACTCATTCACAAAAAATCTGAAATGTAAATTCGGATCTGAACTCCTTGGAGTAGTTTTATGGCTCTTTCACGAACTGATTTTCAGTTACCCTCTGCTGTCTCCCCTTCAGTTCATTCTCCTTCTTTCCCCAGGCAGGCACATGTCTTCCATCTCTTACATCAGTAAACTTGTTTTGAGTTTCTAGTGTGACCAGGCATGTGTTAGCTACTAAATAAACAAAGGCCAAGCACAGTCTCTTACATCATAGAGTTCCAGAGTGGTGGAGAAAGCATGGACACCAAAATTTATTGGCATGTATATAGACAAGCTACTAAGGAATCATAGAAATAGAGTATCTAATTTAGAGGGAAGTACGGGGAGGGTGGGACCATTAGACATGAAAATCTTCCCTGAGAAGATATGACTTGAAGAATGAATAGAAATTTGCCCACTGAACAAAACTGTATTCAAATCAGAAGGAGCAGCATGTACAAGGGCCTGGAGTCAGGAGAGATCCCAGCCCATTCAAGTAACATGTATTGATTCCCAAGTCTGTGTCTTTGCAAATTTTATTCATCTATGTAGAATTACCTTTCTCCTTCCTTGTCTTTCTACAGACTGAGCTTTGGTTGGGGTAGTTTCCAACAAATTTAGCCTCCAGATGAGAGTTGACAGTAGCCTTCCCATCTCGCAAAATCCAACTCGATCCTATCTCTTCTATGAAACATCTCACACATACATTCCAAACCTCTTGGTTCTTCCCTTCTGTGAAGATGATTCACTAGTTATCTCTATCACATACTTTATACTTTATTAAATTATTTTATTTATCTGTTATATATATAAAACAGATAAATAAAGGTAATTTGATATATATAACAGATTATATATATATATCTCACACAACAACCCTATATATTAGGTATTATTGTACATGTTTTTCAAGTAAGAATGTTAAGACTCTAGCACCATCTTATAAGACTGTAAACACCTAAGAGATAGCTAGTGCTCCAATATATTGGCCATATGCGTGATGCTGGGAAGATGGACAGGCTCAATAAATGTTAACTAACTGCAGTACTTCTTGACTCAATAATACTAAATGTGTGTCAGCTAGTAGGTATGGACACATTTGAATTTTTCTTTTTCACTGTGACTTAATAAAGCTAGTGACCAGTGTAGAAAACATAGCAATTGCCACATAATATTCTTCCATAATCTTCTGGAAAGCTAGAAATAAACCACTCCCATGAAGAAACTACAGAATTGTGGTTAACAGTGATTTTTAGCATAGTTTTTTAAATATTTTATTCTAATTTCAAAATATAATTAACTCTCATACGTACATAATAAATTTTTTTTTTCTTACAAATTATATGTTTGTCAGCAGGATGTTCCAAAACAACTTATATTCAGAATTGCTTGTTTCCACATAGGCTACTAATTACATATTGGAAAATATACTAAAATATTAAATCATCTTATTGTAAATGTAATATAAAGCCAACAGCATATGCCTCAAGAAATTATTGGAACTGACTTACGGTTTTAAGACCTTTTATATGCTAAATATATTGTGCTTCACTGAAAAGCTTGGAAGTCTTTATTTATTTTAGAAATATAAAATGGTTTCCAAATGGGCATCACTAACCAGAATGTGTATAAATGTGTTTGTTAGAAGAAAAGAAAAATAATATAAATATTTTAAGAGAGACAAAGCAAAATCTAACTAATGAATATGTCCTTGCTACTCTCTAGGTCTTCTGTCTCAACTGTTTTTGGTGATCCTATTAATTTTATGGTAATTGAATTTTCTACTTTTTTAAATGAAAATACTATGTATCATAAAAGCATATACTTTCTTTGATAACTGCCTTAGATATAGTTATACAAGTCTGATTAATGGATGGATGAATGGATGGATTTTTCCATTGCTTTCTTATCCACAATATTTCAAAGAAACATTCAACATACCATCCAAAGAGATTTTACTCTTTTGCGTAATTTATGGATCAGATTGTTCCTTCTGTGTAATAGTGGTGCTTTGTCCTTGCCTGTAAAAATAGATTGAAGAGTTTGTTTTTAAAGAAATTTAGCGTAAAAACAAGTTGTAAATTCCATAGTGAAAGAACATAGGCTTGGAAATAGGTTGACTGCATTCAAGTCATGACCGATCTACTTATTGTTTGACCTTGCTCAAGCTACTTAATTTGTTTCAGCCTCAGTTAATTTATCTGTAAAATGGGGATAATAATAATAAACCTTGCAGTTTTATTGTGATGATTAAATTAGATGCCAGAGATAAAACTCCTAATACAGTTCCTAGCATGTAGCAAGTCCTCAATAAATGTGGCTACTATGATAAATAGATTTATATTATATGTTGTTTTGTAGTTAGGTGCCATCGAGTTGGTGCTGACTCATAGCGACCCTATGCACAACAGAACAAAACACTGCCTGGTCCTGCACCATCCTTAAAATTGTTGTTATGCTTGAGCCCATTGTTGTAGCAACTGTGTCATTCCATCTTATTGGGGGTCTTCCTCTTTTCTGCTTGACCCTGTATTTTGCCAAACATGATGTCCTCCTCCAGGGACTGATCCCTCCTGACAACATGTCCAAAGTATGTAAGACGCAGTCTCACCATCCTTGCTTCTAAGGAGCATCCTGGTTGTACTTCTTCTAAGACAGATTTGTTCTTTTGGCAGTCCATGGTAAATTCAGTATTCTTCGCTGATACCACAATTCAAAGACATAATTCTTCTTCAGTCTTCCTTATTCATTGCCCAGCTTTCACATGCATATGATGCGATTGAAAATACCATGGCTTGGGTCAGGCGCACCTTAGTCTTCAAGATGACATCTTTTCTTTTCAACACTTTAAAGAGGTCCTTTGCAGCGGATTTGCTCAATGCAGTGCAACTTTTGATTTCTTGACTGCTTCCTCCATGAGTGTTGATTGTGGATCCAAGTAAAAAAGAAATCCTTGACAACTTCAGTCTTTTCTCCATTTATCATGATGTGGCTTATTGGTCCAGTTGTGAGGATTTTTGTTTCTTTATGTTGAGGTGTAATCCATACTGAAGGCTGTGGCCTTTGATTTTCATCAGTACCTGCTACAAGTCCTCTTCACTTTCAGCAAGCAAGGTTGTGTCATCTGCATAATGCAGGTTGTTAATGAGTCTTCCTGTAATCCTGATGCCCTGTTCTTCATATAGTCCAACATCTTTGATTATTTGCTCAGCATACAGGTTGAATAGGTATGGTAAAAGGATACAACCCTGACACACACCTTTCCTGTCTTTAAACCACTCAGTATCCCATTATTCTGTCCAAACAACTGCCTCTTGATCTATGTAATGGTTCCTCATGAGCACAATTAGAATTCCCATTCTTCACAACGTTATCCATAGTTTTTATGATCCACACAGTTGAATGCCTTTGCATAGTCAATAAAACATAGGCAAACATCCTTCTGGTGGTCTCTACTTTGAGCCAGGATCCCTCTGACATCAGCAGTGGTATCCCTGGTTCCATGTCCTCTTCTGAATCTGGCCTGAATTTCTGGCAGTTCCTTGTCGGTATACTGCTGCAGCGCTTTTGAATGATCTTCAGCAAAATTTTGCTTGTGTGTGATATTAATGATATTGTTCAATAATTTCCGCATTCCGTTGGATCACCTTTCTTGGGAATAGGCATAAATATGGATCTCTTCCAGTTGGTTGGTCAGAAAACTGTCTTCCATATTTCTTGGCATAGACAAGTGAGCACTTCCAACACTGCATCTGTTCGTTGAAACATCTCAATTGATATTCTATCAATTCCTGGAGACTTGTTTTTTGCCAATACCTTCAATGCAGCTTGGACTTCTTCCTTCAGTACCATCGGTTCCTGATCATATACTACCTCTTGAAATGGTTGAACATCAACTAATTCTTTTTGGTATAATGACTCTGTGTATTCCTTCCATCTTCTTTTGTTGCTTCCTGCGTTGTTTAATGTTTTCCCCATAGAATCCTTCGCTATTGCAACTCGAGGCTTGAATTTTTTCTTCAGTCCTTTCAGCTTGAGTAATGCCAAGCGTGTCCTTCCCATTTAGTTTTCTGTCTTCAGCTCTTTCACATGTCATTATAATACTTTACTTTGTCTTCTCAAGTCGCCCTCTGAAATCTTCTATTCAGTTCTTTTACTTCATCATTTCTTCCTTTGGCTTTAGCTGCTTGACATTTGAGAGCAAGTTTGAGAGTCTCCTCTGACATCTAGATAATTTTATAATGATATTATAATTAATGGTGACTTTTTTTCAAACAGCAAAGAAAAATGAGTAATTGTATCAGAGTATATTTAGTTGAGAGATTTTCAGGGATATTTTTCTTCCTTGATCCTGCTAAAACATCAGTTGAATTCAGGGAGGCCTGATTTGAATATGTTGACATAAAAATATCTGCATAATGACTCCTTTTCACCCTAACCAAAACCCATTGCTGTTGAGTTGGTTCTGACTCATAGTGACTCTATAGGATGGAGTAGAACTGCCCCAACGAGATGCTGGTGGAGCAACTGAGCTCTTTAACCCACTGCGCCAGCAGGGCTTTTCACCCTAGTCAAGTAAATACGGAAAGGAGGAAGGATCACAAGAGATATGAAACTCAAAACCTGTAAAGAAAAAAAAAAAAAGAATATGATATTAGGAGATTGTGACACTACATACTGGTACTTGTAGTCATTTCTGTTTTAAGTAGAAGTTGTTCTTTATTGCAACATTGGCAAACACAACCTGCTTTTAAAATAAGCTTCTGGCATGCAGTTCAGCCACCTTTGGAATGCATCTCCTACTGTCTAATATAATTTGATGAAAATATAGAATTTACTTCACTATTTCTTTGTCCATATAATCTTTCATCATGTTTCATATACTGCAGAATATATTTTATTTATGACTTTTTTTTAAATCTTTATGACTATCACAGATTCTATTGAAGTGATTGAACTATCAGCAGAGTTACAATATAAATTTTAAAGTTATCACAATTTACTTTAAACACACTAAAATGAATGTCTAAAATGGGTTTAATATTTTATCTCTCCAGATGGGATAGATACCTTTAGAGAACTAAATTATATCATCATATTTAAACAGTCCTTCAAATGTCTTCGCTATTGCCAGCCCTGAGACATTTTTACATTGTTTCTGTTATTTTTATTTTAAGGTTCTTGAGAAACCATAGTTCCAACAACTGACTCTGTGCCTGAAATTGGTAACATAGAAAGCCCAGGCACCCAAAATAAGTGACAGTGATATGGTACAAATGATTTGCATTCAACTGCAAACCAAAAGATTGGCAGTCAGAACTCATCCAGCGGTGCTGCAGAAGAAAGGCCTGGCAATCTGCCTCCATAACATTACAGCCAAGAAAACCTTACAGATCTCAGTTCTACTGTGTAACACATGGTGTCACCATGATTCGGAATCAGCTTCAATGCCACAGATTTTTTTGTTGTTTTGGTGGAAGTGTAGAACCGAAGACACACAGGCTATGCCCTACATTCTGTGATCAGATTTCCCTAGAGCTCAGAAAGAAAAATAAGTGTCCCAATAGGCTTGTGGTGTACCTCCAGAGCCATTTTGCTTGAAAGCTAAGGACTGAAAGAAAAGATAGAAGCCAGTAAGGAAGACAAACAGACAAAGAACAGGAGACTGAGGTCCCCATAGTATTTACTCCATTAAATAAACCACTATAAGATTAATGTGTTTTAATCAAAATGGTAATAATGGTGATGATGATGGTGATAAGGCTGATAAAAAACTAACATTTATTTAGTATTCTGGGAGTTTTATATACACTATATTTTCTCAGTTTTATATTGTTGGGTTGTATTGTTTTTGTTAGGTGCCATCGAATAGGTTCCGTCTCGTAGCGACCCTGAATGTACAACAGAATGAAACTCTGCCCAGTCCTGTGTCATCCTCGCAATCACTGCTATGTTTGAGCCCATTGTTGCAGCCAGTGTGTCAATCTGTCTTTTCGAGGGTCTTCCTCTTTTTCCCTAACCTCTAGTTTATCAAGCATGACGTCCTTCTCCAGGGACTTGTCCCTCCTGATAACATGTCCAAAGTATGTGAGATGAAGTCTCTCCATCTTTACTTCTAAGGAGCATTCTGGGTATACTTCTTCCAAGATAGATCTATATATTTAGGTTTCTAAGATAATTTCAGATAGAGAGGGCATAGTTTATTAGAAGATTGGACGTATGCTTTTTCAGTGTGATCTGGATCTTGGAAATTCTCATGCAGTTTTTTTTTTTTTTTTCCTGGATTGTTCCTAGTGTATAATATGTGTTCATTGAATGTTGGCTTTTAATTTTTTTTTTCGAATTCTTTATGGACCTTAATCATACCGAGAGAAGAAGTCCCCCTCTGCCTCTGAGCCATGCCATTTTAAGGAAGCCAAGTCAGGATTTTATGAGATGCTTTGCTTTTAATTGAATGAAAATTCCAGCAGATGTTTAGTTAGTTAATGCTTCCCATTATTTTTACATTTTGTATCTATGCCAATTTTTTAATCTGCCTTAAAAGAGAATCATCCAATAATCTCCTCTGCAGACTACTACTTACTGGTATTATTGGTATGTAAAAAGATTATTCCTTTGATTCACTGTCAGGATCTTGTTCATTCATTCATTCACCTATTCATCTGCCCATCCACCCATCTACCCGTCCATCCATCTGTCCATCCATTCATCCATTCATTCATTCATCAAACAGCCAATGGATCAAATATTTGAGGATGTGTAAGATGTTTCGGGAGGTACACCGATGATTTAGAATGCCTGTTCTGTAGCTGTCCTCTGAGTTTAGCTGTTACTTTGATATCTTAGTGAGGGCTGCTCTCTAGTGTTTTACTGCAGATGTTTCCCTGTCATGAAATTGCACAATAAAAGATTTTGCTTTTATTTAAAAATCATCTTTGAAGGGTAACGTTGTTTTGGGATTCCATTAAAATAAATTATTGTCACAGGCATGGATTAAGTTCTCTCAAAGGGTTAGCTAATGCCTTGTGGGATAACTTAACTTGTATGCTTCACTTTATTTATTTTTTTCCCTTGCATGAATATGGAGTGACAATCCATGGGGATTTGACTAGTCTGTTGTAGAGTAAACTTGCTGTTAATATTGAATAGCTTGTAAAAAAAAGAAAAAAATCAGAAACCTGTTCTCATTCACGCAATAGGCCTTCTAAACTCAAAACAATAAACAAAAATCTTTAGCAGGATAAGAAATGCATCAGTGCTCTGTTTGAATGACCTGGTGTTTTCTATTTTATGCGAAGCGCCTGTGTTACAGCATACATGGTTTTTACAAAATAAGTCATTTAAATAATTTTAGAAAATCAAAGCCAAATGCAGCTCGTTAATTTCTAAATATCCTTTTGTTTAGTTACCTAATGGATGTTTAAAAGATATGTTGCATCTTTTTGATTCCAGTTGCCAGATCCTCAAAAATAACCTAACGAAACCTAAATATCTTCCTTCATGCTTTACAATCCTCCTCATTTTCCAAGCTCTGCCAAAATTTCTCCACCCTGGATTTACTTCCCAACCAGCTGCACATTTTCTTTGACTTTTGCCTCCTCCCAGAGTCAAGTGGCTTAATTTCAATGTGTAATTGATTTTTATTTCTAATTACAATAGTGAACAAATCACAAATTTCACGTTCTACACTTTACGCAGAAGAATGCATCAATAGCGATTTGTGTGAATGAGTACATTCAACCTAACATTTATGTAACAGTTAAAAATTCTTCCTGGCATTGCAAAGGGCTGTGGAGTTTGTTTAGGGTTTCTTTGAAATTTCCACTTGTATAGCCCTCTGGAGAGCTGTCAAATAAATAACAGATGTAGAGATTATCAGTTACTGTTGAATGTTTGACAAAAACAGACACAGAAGCCAGGGATTTCCCACTGGGTCTCTTCATGTTAAAAGAAAGGAAAGGTCTTCCAGCCAGAATCAAGTCATTTATCTAGATAGTTTATTCTTTGGATCTTTTTATGTAATTTTGCCATTTTATATCTGCAGAAATTTGTCAGGATGGGGAGGGCAAATTTCCTATGATCTTTGATGAGGATTATCTGAGAAATTAAATTGAATTAAATGAATTTTTATCTTCTCTAGTAGAACTGCAGAGATAAGGAAGTTATAAAATTGGTGAGATCTTTGCTACAACTAATCTGTGACCTCCTTCATTCCTTATTCATTCATTTTAGCCCATCAGTATGCACCCTGTCCAAAGCACTGGAGATAGAGTGGTGAACAAAACAAAGAATAGAATGACATGAAACTTATATTCAAAAGGGGCAGGGGTGGGGGAACAGACAAATCTGTAGTGTATCGAGTGATGATAAGCCCTTGAAGAAAATAAAGCAGCATGTGGGGATTGTCAGAGATGCAGTTATGTTGGGGGAGACTAGTTAGGGAAGACTTCTCTGAGATAGTGATATTTGAACAGAGACCTGAAAGAAATGAATAAGCAAACCGTTTGGATATTGTGGGAAAAGCATTATAAGCAAAGGGAACAGTTAATACAGTGTCTTGAAATGGAACTAAAGTATGTGAGAGTTAGAGTGCACTTTTGTTTTTTAATGTCAAAACAATGGGACTATTTATTATTTGAAAGTCATTGAAAAATATACATCTGGGTTAATATTTCAATTCAGAGGGCTAGTTCAAAGGGAAAGGACTAAGGATTCTCTCTGGTGCACCTTTTAGAATCCAGCTCCTTCAGCTAAAAGGTACAGAAGCAGAGAGAAAAGAGTGATTAAATCTATTGAGAAAGAAACAGGTGACACGTATTTGAAACAGAGTAAGGGTTATTTTTTTTTTTATTAGGCATTAGTTGAAATGGAAGGAAGCAGAAAATGGTTTTCCGTAGATTATACTGCACATTTTCAACAAAACTCAAAAGTACGAAATCTACCAACTATCCTTTTTTTTTTTTTTAACTGTTGTATTAAAAGGTATTTTAATCTATAAATGTCATTCTATCTAAACTATCCAAAGCTAGGGCATTTATCAAGACACATTTGATTAAATGTACATCTTTCCATCAGATTTTTGAGTTGGAACATAACAGATGCTGATTTTCGTTATGATCAGGCAGAATAACTGAAAATAATGATAGGAATGCTGATATCATCAAAATGCCCAGAACAGCATTGTTTGTTATTATAATGAATGTTAGAAAATATAATCTTCTCAGAGTGATGAAAGTTTTTAAGGATAATATTAAAAAATACCAGGACATGGAAGATAGAATTTAATACCAGAAGACATGGAAAACAGAATTTAATCCCTTCTCTTTTAATGCCACAAGTCAAGAAGATATTTAGAACATATGTATTAATTATTACATAAAAATCAGAATGAAAAGTAAAATTCTCTAACATGTTTAAAGTTTAGATTATATAGTTCATCTAACTTGTATTTCCATACATAATAGCTAAGAATATTAATTAATATCTATTACTGGTCTATTCTATGCCATATGCTATGGGAGGCAGTTTGCTTGCATTATCATTTTAACCCTCATTTAACTAAATGTTACCACCTGTCTGTCATTTTGTTGTACTGTGGTGGCTTGCGTGTTGCTGTGATACAGGAAGCTATGCTATTAGTGCTTCAAATACCAGCAAGTTCACCCATGGTGGACAGGTTTCAGCTGAGCTTTCAGACTAAGACTAGGAAGTTTGGTCTGGCAATCCACTTCTGAAAATTAGCCACTGAAAACCTTATGGATCACAACAGAACATCATCTGACTCGATTGTTTTGAACCTGTCACGAAGAGGGATTGAGGGCGAAATGAGGACATTACATTTGGTGAAGTAGAGGACCAGCAAAGGTGAGGAAGACCCTCAATGAGATGAATTGGCACAGTACCTCTAACAACGGACTCTAACATTTTGAGGATAAGGCAGGACTGGGCAACGTTTTGTTCTGTTGCACCAAAGGTTATAATGAGTCGGAGTTGACTAGATGATAGCTATCTCTCTCTCTCTTATTTATACTATTATTGTTGTTGTTGTTGTTGTTAGGTGCCATCGAGTCGGTTCCGACTCATAGCAACCCTAAGCACAACAGAACGAAACACTGCCCGGTCCTGTGCCATCCTTACAATCATTGTTATGCTTGAGGTCATTGTTGCAGCCACTGTGTCAATCCACCTTGTTGAGGGTCTTCCTCTTTTCCATTGACCCTGTACTCTGCCAAGCGTGATGTCCTTCTCCAGGGACTCATAATAATACTATTATTACCCATTTTTATATATGAGAAAACTATGACGTAAGTAATCAACATGCCCAAGATTATAAAATTATTAAGTGCCAGAACAGGAAGTGGAACCTGTCTCCAGTGCCTGTGTCCTTCACCATTATTTTAAACTTTAAATTTAAGATACCACTGATAACTTTTATCAGAATACATAAAAAACACAATTTGAAAGAGCAAGTAAAGGGTAAGATATGTGTCTTTCATATCACTTCATCTTGTTCAATTATTTAAATATATTACTGACGGTTATTTGCCTCTTTAGGATTACATAGTTTAATATAACTGAAGCCTTCTGTGTTTAAACAGCATTTTTTTTTCATTGTCTTACCTGTGATGTCTGTGTATTGCCTGTTTATCTTCTGATCTGTTCCCTGCCCTTCTCCTGAAAAGTGTTTTTTAAGCTTGCTTGCCAAGTGGCTTGCAGCTATAGAAGGCTGTGGTGGGAGGTTGAAGGGCAGGAAGAAGACAAAGACCAGGGTGTTTCTTCATTTCTTTCTCTCTGATTTTAGAGGAGTAGATTGGCATTTTATGGCAGAGTGTGTCTCTTCTGTGGTCTCACATCTTGCCAGCTCTAGCCCCCACCACTTAATCCTAGATTCTAGGATTTGGCAAAAATACTACATTCTTTTTCCCTCCAGCTCTAGAGCCCTGTGTGGTGTAGTGGTTAAGAGCTTGGCTGCTAATCAAAAGGTCATGGGTTCAAATTCACCAGCTGCTTCCTGGAAACCCTATGGCGTAGTTTTACTCTGCCCTATAGGGTCACTATGAGTCAGAATCGAATCTAGGGCACATAACAACATTGAAGAGATGATAGTGGCTTCCTTTTCTTGCTAAAGTCTGATTTATTTCAACACTCCCTGTTTATCTTTATGATTCTTCTATCACTTCATCAATACTCCCTGTTTATCTTTATGGTTCTTCTATCACTTCATCAATAGCCCCAAATTAAATTACCTCTATTTAAAATACCGGAAGCCCTGGTGGCGTAGCGGTTAAGTGCTAACGGCTGCTAACCAAAGGGTTGGCAATTCAAATCCATGGGGCGCTCCTTGGAAACTCTATGGGGGCAGTTCTGTTCTGTTCTGTCCTGTAAGGTCGCAAGGGGTCAGAATCGACTCCGCGGCAACAGATTTTTTCTTTTTTTAACTTAAAATACCTAGAGTGATTTCTGTTTTCCTGATTGTACCCTTCTCTGTTGTTGTTGTTGTTAGGTGTCGTTGAGTCGATTGACTCATAGTGACACTATGTTCTACAAAACAAAACACTGCCCGATCCTGCACCATCCTTATAATTGTTGTTATGCTTGAGCCCATTGTTGGAGCCACTGTGTCAATCCATCTTGTCAAGGGTCTTCCTCTATTTCGCTGATTCATACAGGCTCCTTTTTTCATCCTAAGGGAGTGATTTAAAAATGGATCTTTATAATTGATAGTCTCTATTCTTGGAGGGAGCCCTGGTGGCACAGTGATTAAGAGCTATGGCTGCTAATCAAAAGATTGACAGTTCAAATCCCCCAGCTGCTCCTTGGAAACCCTATGGGGCAGCTCTACTCTGTCCTGTAGTGTCACTATTAGTCAGAATCGACTCTATGGCAGTGGGTTTGCTTTTTGGATTCTTAGAGATGGAAAGCTTGAAATGGCGTTTGAAAAAACTTTTGATTCACCTGTGCAGTCAACGGCATTATTTTTTAGCAAGAGGGTCAACAAACTATGAAGTCCAGTTTGAACTAATCAAAATTCATCACTATCTCTTGAATTTGTTTATATCTAAAGAGAAAATTCTTGTATCTGTCCTACCATTATGGAATAGCTGATTGTGACAGTACTTTCTTCCTTTTGGAATGTAGAGATCACCCCTGGCTGTCATTTTTAGAGCTCTTTCTAAATGAAATAAATTAATTACCACTAGTGACCCTTCCTTTGGGCAGTTAAAAATTTTTCCTGGTATTGCAGATTTGGGCAAGCTTCATGATCAGGGATACTTTCTTTTAGAAAATGTATTAACTTGTATATTATACCTACATTCTGTGGGCCAATAATCCATAAATAAAACCGTTTGACTGGATATGGTTACAGCCAGTAGTGCAGGGAACTTTTATGCTAGTTATACCAGACCTTTGGCTACTGATTATGTAACCAAATTCACACTTACTTTGAATTATTAGAAAATCTGTAGTATAACTTTTGCTACAAAACCAACCCAAAACTATGTGGCTTAAAACACCAATCACTTATTTAGCTCACAACTTTTTGAGTTGGCAGTTTGGGCTGAGCTCATTAGGGAAGTTTATCTGGGTCCCACTGGACTGCTTAAGTCTGTGGTCAGCTGCAAATCAACTAGATGATTGTTTTTGAGGGTCAAATGGGTCTCTGTGAGCTGGTCTGTGAAGGCCTTGTCTAACATAGCTGGAATGAATCTGTTCTCCACATGGTCTTTCATCATTTAGCAGAAGAGCCCAGGTTTGTTCACATGGCAGCTCAGGCTACCACAAGCATCAAGGAGGCAAGACCCAATGTGAAAGTAGCTTTAAAGGGCCTCCTTTTGTCACGCTTGCCTTGGTCATATTGGCCAGAGCCAGCCAATTGGGCAATCCCAATTCAAGGTTGGAGAAATAGACTTCATATCATTATGGGAAGAATGAGCAATTGTGAGCATTACTACAGTCTACCGCAGAAAATATATACAACTAGCCAAGTATTTCACTCAGGCAAGTTGACAGGACTACTGGGAAGTTAGTTTAAAGGAACCATAGGAGAAAATATATTTTCAAAGATAGAAAAGTAGAGGAAAAATTGGAAAATTTAGCAATTGATCTACAGAGAGGAACCTAGGTTTAGGATGAAAGTGGATATTTCATTTTCAGAAATATGAGGACAAACTGAACAACCATTTAGTATTGATGGGCAAAAAGAAACGGATGAATGGCGAGCAGGCTCTAAATCCTGAATTAGTCTGAGGTGAGGGTCAAAGTGTGGTCGTGGATATTTTCCCTATGCTAAATTCTGACCAGACATGAATCAAAACATCCGTCACATCAAAATAAGCAAGCTTGGTATATTTAGCACTTCTATATCCAAAGGCCCACGTGTGTATCATAAATTAGACTTGACGTATTGGAGGCAGAGGAGGAGAGTATCCACCTTCATTTCTACAAGTGCTCACACAGTACTAGTCCAACTTTGCACAGGTAGACATAGAAATAGTGAGTAGGAAATCATGTCAAATTAAGTCATTGCATTGGGTACTTACCTACTTTTTAATCCCATGTTTTACCAAAATATATAATTAAGAAAAATATTATAAAACCTATAATTTAGCTTATTTGTTAAACAAAATACATTGCCTAGCAACCAATGAAGGACATCTTTATATCTTTCAAGGCAACATGAATTATATTAATTTCGTAAACATCTGTTTTCTTATGAAAATAAACATCTTCATTGAAACAGTTTGTATGTACACTGTTCTCAGTGGCAATTAAATTCCCTTTACTTTATATTCAATTAGATCAAGAGAATCCTGGCTCTCAAAAGGCCACTGTTTATTCAGCTTTACTTAAAACCTAATTGAGCTTTGATTGCCTGGTGGCCTTTTGTCATTGTGAAGATTATGTGATTAGAATTTACAGTGAAGACCCATGATTTCTACAGAGGATTGAAGAAGCATTTGTATTTCAGTTTTGGAAATGACACTGTAGATATGGCATGATTTAGAGCTTGCCATCATTTTAAGCACTATCCATCAAATGCATTTAAAATATAGCATAGTGTTTGTTAAGAGCTCCAGAGTTTGCTAGGCCCAGCTAATAATTCAGGCTCAGTCATTTACCACAGCCATTTACTGTGTGACCTTTGCCAAATTTCTTAGTATCTCTAAACCTTAATATCCTTATCTGTAAAATGGGAGTAGTAATAATAAATACCTTCTTTATGAAAGTGTTGTTTTGAGAATTGCATTAGTTAGACCTGTGTAAAGTGTAGGAAAATGGTAAGTGCTCAATATAGTTTGTTGTTATTATTACTATTGTTACTCAAATATAGATGATTAGTGCCTGTCTTAGTTATCTAGTGCTGGTACAACAGAAATACCACATGTGGATGGAGTTAACAAACAGAAGTTTATTCTCTCACAGTCTAGTAGGCTAGAAGTCCGAATTCAGGGTGCCAGCTCCAGGGGAAGACTTTCTCTCTCCGTCAGCTCTGGACAAAGGTCCTTGTCATCAATCTTCCCCTGGTCTAGGAGAGAGATAAACAGTTTCAAATTGATTCTGCGACTTTGTGCCTATTGGCTTTGGGTAAGTTAGTCAACTGTCCAATACATAAAATGAATAGAACAATGTCCATCATGAAATAATATCTGTAAAATGTGCAGCATGTAGTGAGTAAATGCTGTGCTGGATTGGTGTGTCCTTTGTGGTTTTGTGGAAATTGTCTCTGAATCTTAGTGTCAGTGAACTTGGAGTGCAAGAGCTTCTGGTCATCCACTTAACAGAAGCTACGGCCTCTTTCAGCCCTGAAGACTCTCCCGAATTCAGCTCTCAGTTCCAATTGCCTTGATCTCCCAGAAGATGCTAGGGGAGTGAGCCTAGATAGCTCCCTGCCTCTATGTTTTAAAATCTTTGAGCTATGAATCAGTGAATTTTTTTTTAAGATCCATGCCCTTTTGAACTTCAGTGCTTTGCTTTTGGCTTCCTAGTTGCTTTCCTTGTCACCCAAGCTTCTATTGAACGCACTGGTTTTAGTCTGGTCCCTTCGTCTTTAGGGCTTTGGCTTCCACCTTTGAATAGCATCGTCTTTAGTCTTAGCCTTTTGGCCTCTGTCCTTCAACCTACGTATGGTCCAAGACCCCTTCTTGTTACTTGTGGTTCTCTCTATTGGAATAACCAATAATAAGTGTTGATAATAATTGATTTAATGCTAAATCCTCACTGTACCCCCACCTAAAAAAAAATGCTCTTAGTCGCACTAATTAGTCTCACTAATTTTCTTAGAATACTTGTGAGATAATACTTTGAAATGAATTTTAGTTATAAAATGATACATTACAGAAAATGTTTTAAATATAGAGAAAAATATAATATAATCATCCTCATTACAAATACTATTATATTCAGCATTCTCCTCTAGTGATTTTTATTGTATGCACATCTTTACATTTGTCATTTTATCAACAAGACTTTTATATTCTCCTTTTTTTGCATCATACTTTTCACTTTGTTATACAAGTATCATAATTCTTATTTTTCATGTTTTTTTTCTTACTATTTCATAGAGCAAATGGACCATATATTAATAATAATAATTTGAAATTGACTCCACAGCAATGGGTTTGGGATTTTTTGTTTTGTTTTTAATTATTATTTATTTTAGTTGCAGTTTTTAAGCATTTTTATTGTAATATTTTATTGTCTTTTTGGTGAAAGTTTACTTTGCAAATTAGGTTCCCATTGAACAGTTTTTATACGTATTGTTCAGTGACATTGGTTACGTTTTTCACAATGTGTCTACATTCTCATTATTTCCATTCTGGTTGTTCTGCTTCTATTAATCTAGCTTTCCTGTTCCTCCTTACCTTCTCTTCTTTGCTTTAGGGTAAGTGTTG
Organism: Loxodonta africana; assembly: GCF_030014295.1. Classification (NCBI taxonomy): domain Eukaryota; kingdom Metazoa; phylum Chordata; class Mammalia; order Proboscidea; family Elephantidae; genus Loxodonta; species Loxodonta africana. The sequence continues at coordinate 57,088,118 of NC_087345.1, read as the reverse complement.
CCATTGGTTTCAATTAGATGATTTTTTTAAAGGAGCATAGTATCTTGGGTGATATTGTTTATTTTATGAGCCAATCTGTTATTTACCTGAAAAGTAAACTTTGGGTGTGATTTCAGTACAAAGTTTAAAGGGTATCTCAGGACAACAGTCTCGGGCATTCCTCTAGTCTCTGCTGGTCTGATATGTCTGGGCTTTTTTTAAGAATTTGAGTTTTGTTCTGCATTTTTCTCCCATTCTGTTCAGGACCATCTATTGTGTTCCTGGTAAAATATTATAATAAGGATTACAAGTGTCATTTCCCTGGTACATAAACACACATTAAAAAGTGAATAAAACAATGTCACAGGGTTGTATGGCAAGCCTAAAACCTATTTAAAGAAAAAAAAGCTTTTTTCTATCACTCTAGAATTCTACCTTTGGAACTTGGTGTACTAGATTATGATAGTGAAGAATTCTAAATTTTGAAAACTATTGTGTGTATCTCTAGATACCGTATAAACAAAACGTTTTAGATATAAAACAGAGAAAGAGGCATCTGCGGGTTTAGAGATGGGTTAGTGTGCCATTTGCCATTGCCACAGAAACATACTATAAGTGACCTAGGCCTGTATTACCTCTTCTGTAACTCTCTAAAGTAGAACTATGATGATAGTATCTGCTCTAGGTACCTCAAAAGATTATTGTGAAGAACAAATAAGATGATCAATTTATAAAGTGTAAAGAAAAATTAGGATATCAGATCTATCTAATAAATCCTATTTTCAGCATTGTTTCTCGAAAACAAGGGAGTTGTATCAACTTCCAAGTATCCAAGCAGTGAAAACTTGATTGACCTGCTTCCCATCACCAGGGCCAAACCAAACCAGTTACCATTGAGTTGAATCTGACTCATGGCAACCTCATGTGTGTCAGAGTAGAACTGTCCTCCATAAGGTTTTCAATGGCTAATTTCTTGGAAGATGGTTGCCAGGCCTTTCTTCCGAGGTGCCCCTGGGTAGACTCAAACTGCCAATCTTTTGGTTAACAGCCCAGCTCATTAACAATTTGCATAACCCAGGAGCTCCTTCCTCAAGACCAGTAGTAATAAATTGTATGGAACTTCTGCGGTCTATGCTCAGAGCTTCAGAAAGGAGAGATAGGAATTCCTACTGATTAAGAGTCCATAATAAGTATCTAAAAGATGCTTGTTAAATTAACTGATGAAGGTAATCAGGAATAGAGAGAATGTCCTCAGCAATGATTGGAGGTATAAGGCAATGGTCCCTGGAAGGGAAATAAGAATATTTGTAATGGGCTTTAGACTTATGTTGTGGTCACAATTAAAATCTTGGATATAGGGAAGTTGTTCTTGGAAGAGTCTTTGGCTGCAAGGAGAGGGTCCTTAAATTAATGCCAGCTGCATACCAAAATCCCAAATTTCAGTGACTCAGCACAGTAGATATTTATTTCTCACTCAAGTAAATAATTCAAGGTGTTTTCTGGTGGCTGGCTATGGGATTGGGATGATTTGTTTTGTAGAATCACTCAGGAACTCAGACTGATGAAAGCTCTGCCATTTTCATTATGTGACTTACACGTTGCTCCACCTAGGTGTGTACTTCCTGCTGCCTTAAGGGCAAAAAGAATGAAGAATAGGGAACAGGGTATTTTTGGGGCCAGTTTTGGAAGAGGTACGCACACATCAGTTCAGCTCACATTCCATTGGTGGGAACAGGTCCACATGTCCCCTCTAAATGCAAGGGGAGGAGAGCTGGAAATGAAGTCCTAGTGTGGGAAACTACTTGCTCGAGGAAATTCTACACTATGGAAAGTGGAGTACAAATTTCGGTGAACAGCAGGTAAAATGCAGTACGTTTCTTACTATGGGAGAGCAGAGGACACTTCAGTTAGGAGGCAGCTGGAAGTGCCTCTCTGGTTGTGTTCTGAGTCAACTATTCACAAAAAGTAAGGAGTTGTTCTACCAAATCCATTTGCAAAATACATAGCTGAAGTATAATCTTCCTTAGGATAGATGACGTAGTATATCAGATATGGACAGAGAAGAAATTCCATAGATAAGGGTATTTTATAAATGCAAATTAGTTTCTGTGTTTTGCTAGTATGATTAAAAAACAAGCAAAAAAATAGTTGAATGTAATATTGAGCAATAGTTCTTTGAAATTACTGTATGTTTGTTTTAGGGGAATATGTTTTTCATTGTAGCTCATGGTTAGCATGTTCCATTGATTATAATAATGATGCCTTATATTGTATAATGCCTTTTGCTTTTGCAGATATTTTCAACTACATTTAATCCTCACAATAATCCTGTGTGATAGGCAGGGTAGATAAGGAAAGATATGATCCCTGCATTAAAGAGAAACTCAAGATCTACCACTAAGTAGTGGAATTGGGAAAAGAGCCCAGAATTTCTGACTCCAGGCCCCACACCTCCACACTTTCCACTTTTGAAACCCTTAAAATTTTAACTTGTATTTTTTGGGAGGAATGGCAACAATATCAATTTAGGTCAGCATCCCCAGCCTAGTGTGAAGTTTTGCTTCTTGAATCTTCCACATTGAATGGACCTTTTAGACCACCGTTCATGTATCTCTTGAGGAACAACTTCAGCCACAGGAATAGACTGTGAAATTAGGTTTGGGAGGCTTGAAATACTGGCTGGTTTAGGATGTTTGATTATTATTTGCTACCTTATGTTTGTATACAAGGTATTGTATACAAAGCATGGATTGACACAATGGTTGCAATAATGGACTCAAACATAAGGATGATGGTGAGTATGGCGCGGGACCGGGCAGTGTTTCGTTCTGTTGTACATAGGGCTGCTATGAGTCGGAACTGACTCTATAGCACCTACCAACATTTGTATACAAACACAGTATGAAGTCATGTAGCAGTCTGTCTTTTAATTTTTTCCACTTTATTTTGATTTTCTCTTTTAGTTAACATAGCCCAATAATTTATAGGCAATTTGAATGGAATTCTCAGCAATCTAACAATTTGACATACATTTAAATGAAAGATTTCATGTTGAAATTTGGAGAATTTTAAGGTTGCTGTTAATGTGATGACTTGGTACTCTCTTTCTGGTCACTTGGTTGTCTTATTATGGGAGTGTTGCATTGCAGCGTGACAAAGCTGCACAGTAGCAGCAAATGCTGACTGCTATGATGTGGATCTAGCAGTTACGTGGATCTAGCCCCTACCCGTGGTGATTTGGAGCTATAACATGTCACTGGACCAAAAAACACCTGTAGAAAGCCAATATGTATAATTGAAATATAAATTGGATTCATCAGTGTCCTTAGCAAATAGAAATTAGAAGACAGGTGTTATGTTTTATATATATATGTATATATATATACACATGTATATAGTCACACATACACAAACTATATACATGTACATATATATGTATGTCACAGTTTCAAAATGATTTGTGCTAGTTTTAAAATTTTTGAATACTTATACAAATAGGTTATATTTCTGGAAATAAGATGTCCCCTAGTAGGCATCCACAAAATCTTCTCAGTGGTACTGTGCTGGCTTAGAGGTCATAGGGCAAGAAGGAAAGCAAGATGGCAAGAAAACAAATACTTTGAAAGCATCTTTTCCCTGAAATTCTGCTACTGCTGCCTGTCAACATCTGGGTGGATGTACCCCTGGGGCCCTGAATTTTTATTTCCATTACTTTTCACTGTGGCATTTTAGCACAGCTGGAACTGTGTTCTCTCTCACCCTCTAGGTCCTATGTTTTTAAGCATATGTAAATATAAACCATCCCTTGCCCATCTCTGTCTAAATAAATAGATAAATGATTTTCTATTTTCAAAAGACTCTGAGATAGTTACCTTTATCACCAATAGTCTAAAGGATTTAAAGAGGATTTACAGTCGGTATGGTCTGAGCTTGTTTTTTTTTTTTTCTTCCCCCCTAGAAAAGTGTGGAAACTTAAGTTTTCCTTAACTGTTTTTGTAAGATATTCTTTGGTAGAGTTTAATATGCAGATTTTAGCTCATGTTGTCACCTACATTGTTAGAATTTTGCAAGCTGTTAGGTTGGATTCCCCATAGAGTACTCTGTAAGTGCCAGATGTTGTAGCATTTAAATACAGGAGTATTTTGACATGAATGTCATCTCATTGGAAATAATTGTAAGAGATTGTACTTGGGGGAGTCTTATAAACAAAATATTTCTTTCAGTATGGGCTAAAAGTATAGATTCTGTGTGTTAAACACTTACTGTTGGGATCTTGGGAAAACACTTCACCTCTCTGCTTCAGGATCCTAATTTTTAAAATGGAATAATGGGACCTTCCTCTTAGGAAGCTTTGAGGATTGAATGAGTTAAAACATTTAAAGTGTAGAAAATAGGATCTTATTCTCCCTACTGTTTTTAGTGGACACTCTATCTTGGAGACAGAACTTTATGTAGCCCTTTCTTGATATGCTGCTGATAGCAGTGGAAATGCTTTGGAAGTTCGGTGAAATAAAATTTAAGTTAGTACTAAAATTGTGTCCTACAATTTTTTTTCTATAATTTTTATTGTGCTTTAAGCGAAAGTTTACAAATCAAGTCAGTCTCTCACACAAAAACCCATGTACACCTTGCTACACACTCCCAGTTACTCTCCCCTTAATGAGACAGCCCGCTCTCTCCCTCCACTCTCTCTTTTCGTGTCCATTTTCCCAGCTTCTAACCCCCTCTACCCTCTCATCTCCCCTCCAGGCAGGAGATGCCAACATAGTCTCAAGTGTCTACCTGATCCAAGAAGCTCAGTCCTCACCAGCATCCCTCTCCAACCCATTGTCAAGTCTAACCCATGTCTGAAGAGTTGGCTTCGGGAATGATTCCTGTCCTGGGCCAACAGAAGGTCTGGGGGCCATGACCACTGGGGTCCTTCTAGTCTCAGTCAGACCATTAAGTCTGGTCTTTTTATGAGAATTTGGGGTCTGCATCCCACTGCTCTCCTGCTCCCTCAGGGGTTCTCTGTCATGTTCCCTGTCAGGGCAGTCATCAGTTGTAGCTGGGCACCATCTAGTTCTTCTGGTCTCAGGATGATGTATTCTCTGGTTCTTGTGGCCCTTTCTGTCTCTTGGGCTCATAATCACCTTGTGTCCTTGGCGTTCTTCATTCTCCTTTGATCCAGGTGAATTGAGACCAATTGATACATCTTAGACGGCTGTTTGATAGCATTTAAGACTCCAGACGCCACTCTTCAAAGTGGGATGCAGAATGTTTTCTTAATAGATTTTATTATGCAAATTGACTTAGATGTCCCCTGAAACCATGGTCCCCAGACCCCTGTCCCTGCTACAGTGGCCTTTGAAGCTTTCAGTTTATTCAGGAAACTTCTTTGCTTTTGGTCTAGTCCAATTGTGCTGACCTCCCCTGTATTGTGTGCTGTCTTTCCCTTCACCTAAAGTAGTTCTTATCTACCATCTAATTAGTGAATGCCCTTCTCCCACCCTCCCTACCTCCCCCCTCTTGTAACCACAAAAGAATATTTTCTTCTCAGTTTAAACTATTTCTCAGGTTCTTATAATAGTGGTCTTATACAATATTTGTCCTTTTGCGACTGGCTAATTTCACTCAGCATAATGCCTTCCAGGTTCCTCCATGTTATGAAATGTTTCACAGATTCCTCACTATTCTTTATCAATGCGTAGTATTCCCTTGTGTGGATGTACCATAATTTATTTATCCATTCATCCATTGATGGGCACCTTGGTTGCTTCCATTTTTTTGCTATTGTAAACAGTGCTGCAGTAAACATGTGTGTGCATATATCTGTTCGTGTAAAGGCTCTTATTTCTCTAGGATATATTCCAAGGAGTGGGATTGCTGGATCGTATGGTAGTTCTATTTCTAGCTTTTTAAGGAAGCACCAAATTGATTTCCAAAGTGGTTGTGCCATTTGACATTCCTACCAGCAGTGTAGAAGTGTTCCAATCTCTCCACAGCCTCTCCAACATTTATTATTTTGTGTGTTTTTTGGATTAATTACAGCCTTGTTGGAGTGAGATGAAATCTCATTGTAGTTTTGATCTGCATTTCTCTAATGGCTAATGATCATGAACATTTCCTCATATATCTGTTAGCTACCTGAGTGTCTTCTTTTGTGAAGTGTCTATTCATACCTTTTGCCCATTTTTTAATTGGGTTATTTGTCTTTCTGTAGATGAGTTTTTGCAGTATCTTGTAGATTTTAGAGATTAGGTGCTGATCAGAAATGTCATAGCTAAAACCTTTTCCCAGTCTGTAGGTAGTCTTTTTACTCTTTTGGTGAAGTCTTTGGATGAGCATAGGTTGTTTGATTTTTAGGAGCTCCCAGTTATTTGGTTTTTCTTCTCCATTCTTTATAATGTTTTGTATACTGTTTATGCCATGTATTAGGGCTTCTAACATTGTCCCTATTTTTTCTTCCATGATCTTTATCATTTTAGATGTGATATATAGGTCTTTGATCCATTTTGAGTTAGTTTTTGTGCATGGAGTGAGGTATGAGTCTTGTTTCATTTTTTTGCAGTTGGATATCCAGCTATACCAGCACCATTTGTTAAAAAGTCTGTCATTTTCCCAGTTAACTGTTTTGGGGCCTTTGTCAAATATCAACTGCTCATATGTGGATGGATTTATGTCTGGATTCTCAATTCTGTTCCATTGGTAATTCCAGGAAGGCACTTTCATCTAGAAGATCCCTGGATTCTTTGTTTTGAGAGCCTGTTGAGGTGATCATGGTCTGTTTACGTGACTTGATACTGACTGCTGTCTCCGAGCCATCTATAAGTTATTGTGTTAGTTTATGCTTGCTTGCTGTGTCGTAGCTGCTTGCTTTGTTTTGCTTTGGTACACCCTATGGGTTGCTTGAGTGAGCTAGCTTGATTATTTTTGCCTTTGGAGCTCTGGTGTCCTGTCCCCAGCTGGCTAGAGCTGTTATCAGGTATATCAGTCTAGGAGTCCATTTAGTTTTCTTGTATGAATTCAGCTCAGGTTTCCAGGTAGCTGATCATCTAAGTGTGTGGTACAGGCTCTGTCCTATAGTCTTAGAGGGGCAGGGGTGATTGGCGTATATACCGGTATCTAATACCAGCAGGGGGTCACACTCTGAACAAGGCAGGGAGCTGAGAACCGACCCCCAAGTGTCTCTGAGGGAAATGCATCTCTGTTCCCTAAAGCATGCTGGTGGGTGGGTTCTGCAGAGGGACCATAGGCACCCAAAGTTTTTGGTTGTAAGGATTGGGAGGTACCAGTTATCTTTGAACCCCTGTTGTGGGTGGCTGGGTGACCTGAGTGGAGCTACCAGTCCTTAGGTCCCTGATGTGGGTAGGTGGGGATCTTGTTTAATATGCAAAGCAATGTCAAACATCAAATACCCACCTCTCCACCGCACAGCTGAAATGGTTGGAGTTTGCCAACAAGGGCCTATTCTCCCAAAGTAGGCCCACACAGGTCCATGCAGAAGGGAAAGGTGCTCAAGGTCCACGGATGGTTTATGCCTGGACAGGAGCCGCTTCTGTCCTGAGCTCCTCCAGTTAATGGAGCTAGCAAATTATCTTTTCCACCCAATTGCAAATTTTTTCCTTCCCCAAGGCTGGGAAGATGGCTCTAGGTGCTCACCAGGGTCTATCTCAGGCCCAGGGATTCAGCCACTGAAGCTGGCTTGTGGGTGGGGCACAGTAAAATATAAACAAGTACTTAGCTTTTGCCCAGAGCGTCATTCTCGTCAGGTTCCTGAGGTATGAGTAGGCTGTGTGGCTGGCTGCTTCTCCCTGAGGAAACTGCGGCCAAAGGCTAGTAGGAGCCCACCCACCGCTCGCTGCTGCTGCTCTGGGAATGGTGCCAGAGGGCTCCCTGCAATTCAGGTCTGGTAACTCCTCTCCACTTCTGAACGGTCTCTTCCTCCCCGTGCCCTTCAGTTCATTGTCTAAGCTTGCCTTTGATGCTCAGGGCTCCCAGCTTGTCACAAATATACTCGTTTTACTTGTTTTTTTAGGTCTTTGTTGTAAAGAGGGCTCGCTGGAAGCATCTGTCTATTCTGCCATCTTGGCTCTGCCTCTGTGTCCTACAATTTTAATCTCTAACCCCTTTTTACAAAATTTATGAAAATTTCTCATTCTTTATAGGAGAAAAGATCATTAAATCAGTCCCCATGCCTTTAAGACACGGAAGATGGTTTTGTGTTATGTGTTTGATCTCTCCTCTAGTGTTTGATGGATTGCCCCCACTGATGTTGAAATTGCTAAAGATGATAATTATAACATTTAAGTTCAGAAAAGATCGTGAGTCAGGTGCCAAAGTACTTAGTACATTTGGAGTGGCAAGAAGGATTAGAGAGTGAAACATAAGCCCTCAAATGTACGCTTAGGAGTCTTTATAAGACTATCTTATAAGAGTGATAATTTAGACAAAGATGTTGGCAGCTAGAATGTACCCATGATGATACTTGGCCCCTGGATAACCAAGATGGGATGTGAAAGACTGGGAAGTCACCATTGCAAAGAATACTTAGTAAGTGTTTGAAAGGACAAAGTATGTGTGTTACCTTTTTTGTTGTCTCCCTTAATTTCCAGTAAAGTGCTGCTCGATAAATGTTGGAGAAGTTGATTTGATTATTGTGGACACAGTCTGTGTTATGACCTCGGTTATTTTCTCTATAAAGACAATGCATGTGAAAAACAGAATAAAGTATAGTTACACGGTAAACCCTACCTCTTCTTTTCCTGTGAGCTTACATTTAGGTCTATTTCTGTTCATCTAAAAATTTCCTACCTTAAATATAAAAATAGGTAGATGTCATTACATTCCAAGCTGAGAATTTATGGCTATAAATTTAAAGAGACAAATGCAGTTATAAATATAAATATAATTTCTGTTTCAATAAAACCTGAAACTTGAGTTAAGGATGCATCTGATGATGACTGCATACCAAGGAAGTGTCTCCAGGGTGGATAAGGTCAGGCATCACAGTTTAGAATATTCGTGTTGACTATTTGTTCCATCTGGCTTTATGCACAGTGTAAATACAGTAGCCTGCATAGGTGTATTCTTTTCTTAGGTGTAAAATAACCGTTAATGTATTTGAAAAAGTAAATACAGTAACGATAGGAAGTGATGTTGATACGTTTATACAAAGTGTATATATATATTTTAAGGACTAGCAGTCCTGTCGTGTAAAATATATTATTAGTAATGTCTGTGATATTTACCAGAATTATAATATATTGATATTATGGAGTTTCCTTCTTTGCAACTAAAATTGAATCTGGCTTTTTTTTTTTTTAAGTAAGGATTCATGCTTTCTTAAAACTTCAAAATGAAGGACTTTTTAAAGTTCTCTTGTATTAGCCTCTCAAGGGCGTCATGTTGCATAACTCTGGGGAATCATTTGTATGGATTGCTTGTTGATTAGCCCATAGGTTCTAAGCCAGACTTTTTTCACTGCCTGTTAGGTTTTTTTGAGAGCCCCTTATGTGGGGGCCAGGGAACAAGGGAAGTGTAAGGGAACTAAATCTCATATATCATTATAGAAGATCAATATATAATCTCTAACATTTATAAATTAACAAATTACAGCATATTACTTGGAAATATAGATATAAATGTCATAAGAAACTTGTAAATGAATGGGAATTGGTTTCTTCTGTTGGAGAACGAGAGGACTGCTTTTGTTTCTTTAGTTATAAGACACTGACATTATTTTATGTTTAATGTGTGATAAAAGGGTCAGATCTTTGCCAGTTGGGTTTTAGAGTGTGGAGATGTCATTAAGGTGTGCCAGGGGAATGCTTCCCCCCCAAAGTAGATGGGGCTGGGCTGACATACCCAAGAGGCGTAAGAACAGGGCCTGTTGGGGCTGATGGGGTGGGGTCGCCACTCAGATGGTCTAGGAGAATGGGGTGACCTAAAGCTGAGGGAGCACAGTTGAGGTCCTGGTGGTCTTGCAAGGCAAAGCTGAAGCCCAGTGCCTAGGGGCCTCCACTCAGAATGCAGAGAGCATGGCCAACACCCAGAGTGTGGAGGGCAAGGCCGTTGACAAGATGGCCTCAGAGAACAGAGGATTATTTTCAGGCCTTGAGAGAAAACATAAATTTTTTTGCTGGATTTGAGACTTGCTTGTTGCCTGTTTTCTTTTTTTCCAATTTTTCCCATTTGTAATGGAACTGTCTAGTTTGTCCCTGTTCCACCATGGTACTTTGGAAACAGATAATTTGTAGTCTAGATTACTCAGGCTCACAGATGAAGAGGAATTTTGCCCCAGGATGGAATATGCCTAAAGCTTCACCCATATTTGATTTAGATGATTCAGAAGATGGGATTTTGAACCTGGAGTTGATTTAAGACTTTTGGGACGATGTGATAGGGTGAATGTGTTCTACATGTGGCAAGGACATGAACTTTGGGGGGCCAAAGGGTGAAATGTTATGAATCGAATTGTGTTCCCCCAAAATACGTGTTGTAAAAGGACTGGAGAAAGACTCATTAACAACCTGCGATGTGCAGATAATACAACCTTACTTGCTGAAAGCAAAAAGGACTTGAAGCACTTACATGAAGAACAAAGACTACAGCCTTCAGTATGGATTACACCTCAACATAAAGAAAACAAAAATCCTCACAACTGGACCAATAAACAACATCATAATAAACAGAGAAATGATTGAAGTTGTCAAGGATTTCATTTTACTTGGATCCACAGTCAACACCCATGGAAGCAGAAGTAGAGAAATCAGATGACATATCAGATGACTACAGCTGTGGGAATGTAGACGTGGCATATTTAGGGAGGAGAATCATCAGGAGTGTAATTTTATTCTGACATCTTTTTATCTGTCTATTTTGGTATCTATGTTTTGGTTTAGAAGATTTCATCTACCAAAATTGAGGTTTTGGCGACTGCCAACTCTGTATCAGGTGTGAGACACTAAAAAGCTAATTGGATGCTACTTATATGTACGTGCGTGTGCATGTGGGTATGCATGTACATGTGCATCTGTAGTTCTTATTAGTGTCCTCTGGTATTCATTATGGAGCCATCTGCTGGCCAGCTGGTCGAGTCATTGGGTACCCTGAAGGTCAGTGTTACTGGTCTTAGGGGTGATCATTGTTCTCAGAGAAGGATCCTTCAATTTTCTGACTAGAGCGAGGGTGGACAACATAATCCTACATTCCTGAGGTTTAATGCCTAGAAAGGAAGTGGGCTGATGGTGTGTGTGTGTGTGGGCGGGGATCTTAATGTCAGTAAGCATAATTTCACTTATTAATCTCTCTGTTTTTATTGTCATGCCTCCACCTACTTGTGTGCCTGGTACCCTAAGTCTGGATTTTCTCTAGAGCCTGTATTTCCTGGATCTTAATGGAGTGAGGAACATTAATCACATAGCTCTTGATTCTGGTTCATCTCACTTTCCATTTGGTCTGAAGCCTCACTATCCTGAGCTGTTCTGGGGTTTTGTGGGTAAATCTGTTTACATACTTTGATAACCCCCTTTGCGGCCCCTGTGGTTTTGATCTTCCTTTGCTCCTCTTTGCTAAATTGTTTGCCGTTCTTTCATATGCTCTCCATTTTCATATACTGTGGTCTTGGAAGATAGAGTTCTTGAGTTTTGATTTCTTGCTCTTGTTTTGAGTGCTGTTTTCGAGAAAATACAGGACTGAGAAGTTTTTACTTCACCATCTTAAAAGTGGAAGTGTTACAATATCTTCTTAAGTAGCCTTCCTTTATTCAGTTTTTCTGTACTGTAAATTATTCATCATAGCTATAACCCAGCTAGAGATTAGAAATACAGGCAAGGTTGTCATAATACCCTATGTAAAAATGTTCAATAATTGACTTTTACCTAAAAATCTTAATACAACCCTCTTAACTTTGTGCAGTTCATCTTTGCTCGATCCCCGTCTGCTTTAGAAGAGACTGTTTGGCTTCTCAACGCCAATGATTTGAATAAAGCAGACAGAAATGCTTATAGGAAGGTATTGCTATTGTTTAAAAGTTGGGGGAAATGTGATGTGTATAAATAAGTGCAGGATTACAGCCAGCTCAGTTAATACTTAAAAATTGTCTGTTTGCATTTATAATATTTTCTAACCAGGCTATAGCTTATTGTCTTTTTTTTTTTCCAAATGAAATCTTACCTTTAGCCTGTATTCTCTCCATGCCTTTGATCATTTAATACTCACCAAAAAATAAATTATTGTATTCCACTGAAACAGTCGTGTACTTCAGTATAGTGTATGCAATAACAAAAATAGTTATAATCATTTTTATATAACTGTTAGGCTACATATAATACATTCTTCAAATACTAAAATACGTAATGGTTAAAAAATTCAGGGGCACCTTGTTGTGATACAAGTAGGAAATGTGCTAGTTTGTCAGTAGTAGAAACAATCATCGCAAAGATTTAACACCCTGTGGACAATCACAGTAGACCTTATTAGGATGTTGTATTACTGTGACCCGTTCACTGGACAAAAGCAATATGGGGCCGTGTATAATGCCTCCTATTTTACCCTACTATTTTATAGTGAAAAAATGAGAACTGCAAAAGAGATATTGTAGGAGGAAATGACTAAGCTAATAGGTCATTACAACTTGTGGCAGTTTTTCTTAATTAGTTAGGTTAACTACATTTGGGTGGGTAGCTAAGATTTAAGGATTTGATAATAATGATATAGGGTCGCTATGAGTCGGAATTGACTTGACGGCACTGGGTTTGGTTTTTTTTTTAATGGCCCATTAAGTTAATAAATTCCTAATTTTAATTACTGTAAGTATATTTCATAATGGAATTGTAATAATACTTAACATTTAATGAACACTTACTGCAAAAAAAGGCCATGTTTTAAAAGTATAAATTCATTCAATCTGCAGAATAATCCCATTAAACCAAAAATATCCAAACCCATTGCCGTCAAGTCGATTTTGACTCGTAGTGACCCTATAGGCAGAGTAGAACTGCCCCCTAGGGTTTCCAAGTAGCAGCTAGCTGGTGGATTCAAACTGCTGCAGACCTTTTGGTCAGCAGCCAAATACTTAACTGCTGTGCCACCAAGGCTCCAATAATCCCATTAGTACCCAGAACCCAGTGCTATCCTAGTATTATTGCCACTTTAGGGATAAGAAAACTCTGGCACTGAGAAAAAAAATCTTCAGTCAATGTCCACATAGATTTTAAGTGGCCAAGCAGAAATTCCAATGGTATGGAATGTTCCTCAGAGAATACGTGCTATTGCAAAACAGACTCTAAAATTTATGCTCATAAATGTGAAATATAAAATATGCCCCGTAATTTCAAACTTTATAATTTGTAACTATTGTAAATGAGTTGTTGTGCGTACAATTATACTATAATGATTATATGGGATAACATTTATGTTCATGACATTGTAGTTGACCAAAACTTTTAAGGAAAACTAGTTTTAGAAGTTTAGAGTAAATTGTATTTGAAGCTTTGTCCAGAATCTTGACCAGAATACTGACCGTCTTAAAGAAATTATGAAACATTTAAGTATGATTACTTTGATATTGGAAACCCTGGCGGCGTAGTGGTTAAGAGCTATGGCAGCTAACCAAAAGATTGGCATTTCGAATCCACCAGGCACTCCTTGGAAACTCTGTGGGGCAGTTCTACTCTGTCCTATAGGGTCCCTGTGAGTCGAAATTGACTCAACAGCAATGGGTGGGGTAATTTGATATTGTTCCCAATTATATACATTTCTTCCCTAAAGTATTTATAACTAATTCATACAGTAATCCTACAAAATGTATTACCACACGTTTTGTAGCTCATTCACCTGAGGCTAAGATGTTAAATATTGTGATGATTTTTTGTAGTAAGGAAACAAGAGCAGCTTTGAAGATCAGATCCAGTTAGAACAGAATTTCACCATTCTGTTGTGATTATTTGAAAAACACATTCAAATGACAGTTGACAAGATTTGTTTGCACATTCTTTTGTCAGAACATTATAGTGAGTTTATGGGTGAGTTTTAAATAAATTTATACATCATATATCCTTTACTTTAAAACTGTCTCATTAAAGACATACCTCATTTTTTCCTCACTTTACATATATATATATATATACATATATATATATATTTCCTAAAGGCATAGATTTAAATTTATATATTTCTATCTAGGAAAACCCTGGTGGTGTAGTGATTAAGAGCTACAGCTGCTTACCAAATGGTCGGCAGTTCAAATCCACCAGGTGCTCCTTGGAAACTCTATGGGGCAGTTCTACTCTGTATTATAGAGTCTCTATGAGGGCAATGGGTTTTTTTTTTTTTTTTTTTTAATCTATCTATCCCAAAAACTAAACCTGTTGCCATTGAGTCAACTCTGATTTGTATCGATCCTATAGGACAGAGTAGAATTGCCCCATAGGATTTCCAAAAGCAGCTGATGGATTCCAACTGCTGACCGTTTGGTTAGCAGCCATAGCTCTCAACCACTGCACCATCAGGGCTTCAGATCTATATATAATATTTTAAAACATGTTTATAAGTTGCCTTGTAATAGCTTTACATTTCCCCATTGAGATTATAACATCCTTTTGGAAGGCACTGGCTTTCCCTTTCCTGTGAATTCCTTAAAGGACTGCAAGTATTTTTTAATTACAGGAGTTATACAATGTGTATTAGAAAAAAAAAAATAGGACTTTTTTTTTAGTGCAGAATTATTTTAAATTCCTTTATATAGTCTGAATTGGTTTAAGTGAGTACAACTAAAGTTAGCACCCTGGCCTGAGCAAAGCTTCAGATGTTAGAGATACTGGACGAGTAAAAGCACTGAGGCTTGGACTCCTCTGGAAAAAAAATCTTGGACCAATTAAAAAATGATTAGTGAGCTAAATCGAAGGCTTTTCCAACTAGGTCTTGAAGCCAACCAGCTAGTTTCCCATCTTTTTTCTCACCTAAGTCTTAGGAGGAATTTGGAGAGAGGGGAAGGCACTGTTGACATGCATTTGGAGAATGAAAGTATTTTTGTTTTCATTTTTAATACATTCCACTCGGTTATTTAAAGAAATGTTGTTTCCATAATTTAATGTTTTCATTAAACAAAATCTATACAACATGGGGTTTGATGGAAGTGGTGTCATGATAGAGATACTGCAGGCTTGGATGAGAACATAGCAGGCTTAAACTTACATACATACTTCTGAGTTGAGAGGGTGGACAATTTCAACGTTTTCACTGCCTATCATGATGTCCCTTACTGGTCCAGTTGTGAGGATTTGTGTTTATGTTGAGGTACAACGCATACTGAAGACTGTAGTCTTTGATCTTCATCAGTAAGTGCTTTAAGTCCTGTTCAGTTTCAGCAAGCAAGGTTCTGTCATCTGCATATGGCAGGTTGTTAATGGCATCAATCCTGATGTCACATTCTCCTTCATATACTCCAGCTTCTTGGATTATTTGCTCTGCATACAGATTGAATAAGTATGGTGAAAGGATGCAACCCTGATGCACACCTTTCTTAATTTTAAACCATGCAGTATCCCCTCGCTCTGTTCAAACAACTGCCTCTTGGTCTATGTACAGGTTCTTCATGAGCACAACAAAGTGTTCTGGAGTTCCCATCCTTCGCAATGTTATCCATAATTTGTTACAATCCACACAGTCAAATGCCTTTGCATAGTCAGTAAAACACAGGTAAATATCTTTCTGGTATTCTCTGTTTTCAGCTAAGATCCCTCTGACATTAACAATGATATCCCTCATTCCACATCCTCTTCTGAATCTGGCTTGAATTTCTGATAGTTCTCTGTCCATGTATTGCTGTATATCCTTTTGAATGATCTTCACCAGAATTTTACTTGTGTATGATATTAATGATAATGTTTGGTAATTTTCACATTCTTTTGTATCACCTTTCTTTTGAATGGGCACAGATATGGATCTCTTCCAGTCAGTTGGCAGGTAGCTATCTTCCAGATTTCTTGGCATAGACGAGTGAACACCTCCAGAGCTGCATCCGTTTGTTGAAACATCTTAGTTGGTATTCCGTCAATTCTTGGAGCCTTGTTTTTTGCCAATGCCTTCAGTGCAACTTGGACTTCTTCCTTCAGTACCGTCATTTCTATATCATATGCTACCTCCTGAAATGGTTGAACGTCAACAGTTCTTTTTGGTGCAGTAACTCTGTGTATTCCTTCCATCTTCTTTTTTTTTTTTTTTATTAACTTTTATTGAGCTTCAAGTGAACGTTTACAAATCAAGTCAGTCTGTCACATATAAGTTAATATACATCTTACTCCTTACTCCCACTTGCTCTCCCCCTAATGAGTCAGCCCCTCCAGTCTCTCCTTTCGTGACAATTTTGCCAGCTTCCAACTCTCTCTATCCTCCCATCCCCCCTCCAGACAGGAGATGCCAACACAGTCTCAAGTGTCCACCTGATATAATTAGCTCACTCTTCATCAGCATCTCTCTCCTACCCACTGTCCAGTCCCTTTCATGTCTGATGAATTGTCTTCGGGGATGGTTCCTATCCTGGGCCAACAGAAGGTTTGGGGACCATGACCGCCGGGATTCCTCTAGTCACAGTCAGACCATTAAGTATGGTCTTTTAATGAGAATTTGGGGTCTGCATCCCACTAATCTCCTGCTCCCTCAAGGGTTCTCTATTGTGCTCCCTGTGAGGGCAGTCATCGATTGTGGCCAGGCACCAACTAGTTCTTCTGGTCTCAGGATAATGTAGGTCTCTGGTTCATGTGGCCCTTTCTGTCTCTTGGGCTCATAGTTGTCGTGTGACCTTGGTGTTCTTTATTCTCCTTTGCTCCATGTGGGTTGAGACCAATTGATGGGTCTTAGATGGCCGTTTGTTAGCATTTAAGACCCCAGACGCCACATTTCAAAGTAGGATGCAGAATGTTTTCATAATAGAATTATTTTGCCAATTGACTTAGAAGTCCCCTTAAACCATGGTTCCCAAACCCCTGCCCTTGCTCCAGTGACCTTTGAAGTATTCAGTTTATCCCAGAAACTTCTTTACTTTTGGTCCAGTCCAGTCCAGTTGAGCTGACCTTCCATGTATTGAGTGTTGTCCTTCCCTTCACCTAAAGCAGTTCTTATCTACTAATTAATCAGTAAAAAACCCTCTCCCTCCCTCCCTCCCTCCCCGCCTCGTAACCACAAAAGTATGTGTTCTTCTCAGTTTATACTATTTCTCAAGATCTTATAATAGTGGTCTTATACAATATTTGTCCTTTTGCCTCTGACTCATTTCGCTCAGCATAATGCCTTCCAGGTTCCTCCATGTTATGAAATGTTTCACAGATTCGTCACTGTTCTTTATTGATGCGTAGTATTCCATTGTGTGAATATACCACAATTTATTTACCCATTCATCCGTTGATGGACACCTTGGTTGCTTCCAGCTTTTTGCTATTGTAAACAGAGCTGCAATAAACATGGGTGTGCATATATCTGTTTGTGTGAAGGCTCTTGTTTCTCTAGGGTATATTCCGAGAAGTGGGATTTCTGGGTTGTATGGTAGTTCTATTTCTAACTGTTTAAGATAACGCCAGATAGATTTCCAAAGTGGTTGTACCATTTTACATTCCCACCAGCAGTGTATAAGAGTTCCAATCTCTCTGTAGCCTCTCCAGCATTTATTATTTTGTGTTTTTTGGATTAATGCCAGCCTTGTTGGAGTGAGACTTCCATCTTCTTTTGATGCTGCTGTTCAGTATTTTGCCCATAGAATCCTTCAAAATTGCAGCTTGAGGCTCAAATTTTTTCTTCAGTTCTTTCAGCTTGAGAAATGCTAAGCGTGTTCTTCCCTTTTGGTTTTCTAACTCCAGATCTTTGAACATGTCATTATAATACTTTACTTTGTCTTTTGGAGCCGCCTTTTGAAATCTTCTGTTCAGCTCTTTTACTTCATCATTTCTTCCATTCACTTTAGCCACTCTACATTCAAGAGCAAGTTTCAGAGTCTCTTCTGACCTCCATTTTCGATCTTTTCTTTTTTTCCTGTTTTTTTTTTTTTATAACCTTTTGCTTTCTTCATGTACGATGTCCTTGATATCATTCCACAACTCGTCTGATCTTTGATCATAGTGTTCAGTGCATCAAATCTATTCTTGAGATGGTTGCCAAACTTAGGTGGGATAACTCAAGGTCATATTTTGGTTTTTGTGAACTTTTAACTTTTTTCAGCTTCACCTTGAACTTGCATATGAGCAAATTGATTGTCTCTTCTGCAGGTGGCCCTGGCCTTGTTCTGACTGATGATATTGAGCTTTTCCATTGTCTCTTTCCACAGATGTAGTAGATTTGATTCCTGTGTTTTCCATCCAGTGAGGTCCATGTTTATAGTTGCCATTTATGTTGTTGAAAAAAGGTATTTGCAATGAAGAGGTCATTGGTCTTGCAAAATTCTATCGTACTCTCCAGCATCATTTCTATCACCAAGGCCGTGTTTTCCAACTACTACTCCTTCTTCATTTCCAACTTTTGCATTCCAATCACCAGTAATTATCAATGGATCTTGATTGCATATTTGATCAATTTCAGACTGCTGAAGTTGTTAAAATCTTCAGTTTCCTCATCTTTGGCATTAGTGGTTGGTGCTCAGTGTTGAAAAGTAGTATTAAGTGATCTTCCTGGTAAATCCATTGCCACTGAGTTGATTCCACCTATAGTGACCTTACATGACAGAGTAGAATTGCCTCATAGGGTTTCCAAGAAGCTGCTAGTGGATTTGAACTGCTGAGCTTTTGGTTAGCAGTGAACTCTTAACTACCACACCACCACGGCCCAGTCTTCCTTGCAGACATATGGATATTATCCTGTCACTGACAGTGTTATACTTCAGGATAGATCTTGAAATGTTCTTTTTGAGGTTGAATGTGATGCCATTCCTCTTCAATTTGTCATTCCCTTCATAGTAGACCATATGATTATCTCATTCAATATGGCCAATACCAGTCCATTTCAGCTCACTAATGACTAGGATATGGATGTTTATGCATTCCATTTCGTTTTTGACATTTTCCAGTATTCCTAGATTCATGCTCCATACATTCCATGTTCTGATTATTAATGGATATTTGCAGCTGTTTCTTCTCATTTTGAGTCATGCCACATCAGCAGCTGAAGGACCGAAAAACTTGACTCCTTCCATGTCATGAAGGTTGACTCTACTTTGAGGAGGCAGCTTTTCCCTAGTCATATTTCAAATGCCTTCCAACCTGAGAGTCTCATCTTCTGGCACTATATCAGACAATGTTCTGCCACTATTCATAAGGTTTTCACTGGCCAGTTTTTTTGGAAGTGTAATACCAGGTCCTTCTTCCTAGTCTTTCTTAATCTGGAAGTTCCACTGAAACCTGTCCACCAACTGTGACCCTACTGCCATTTGAAATACCAGCAGCAAAGCCACACAGTACAACAAACTGAGAGATGCATGGTAGTCTAAGCAATATACATAACTTTAAAAAGACAATTTACAATAACACTAGTAGGATAAATTTGTAACTGAGGAAAATGATCACCAAATAAAACAGTGTCTGTCTAGAATTTACATGTTAATTTTCAAATTAAGCAAGTGAGTTTTCTCATACTTTACTGTCTTCAACTTAGAATCATGGACATGGAAAAAGAGTGAATTATTGCTATCATGTATATTTGTCTTTTACAACTGGATGCCTCCAATAATATACATCTTTCAGGAAATTTAATCACCACTAGATATGCATATGGAGCCCTGGTGGTGTAGTGGTTAAAAGCCGGCTGCTAACCAAAATGTTGGCAGTTTGAATCCCCCAGGTGCTCCTTGGAAACCCTATGGAGCAGTTCTACTCTGTCCTATAGGGTCACTATGAGTTGGAACTGACTCGATGGCACCTAACAACAACAATAGATGTGCATTAATAGATCATTGTGTTTTCTAAAATAAATACTGATTCTTTTTTCTGTGTTGTAAGTTTGGAATGTTTACACCTAGGATCCATCAGAGCAACTTAGCACTTCTGGTTTTGATCCTATAAAAGCAGTAGCATGAGAGTGTGCAAATATGCATGTGTAAATGTGTTCCTTACAGCATTAGGTGTAATAGAAATATGTTTAAACAAACACCTTGTACGGTTGCATCAGTACATCAATAGGGAACAGCCAGAAATTCAAACTGGATTCAGAACAGGACATAGAATGAGGGATACCATTGCCGATGTCCTGGTGATGCAGTATTTAAGAGCTCAGGCTGCTAATCAAAAGGTCAGCAGTTCAAATCCACCAACCACTCCTTGCTAACTCTATGGTGCACTTCTACTCTGTCCTATATGGTTGCTATGAGTCAGGATAGACTCGATGGCAACAGGTTATTTTTATTGCTGATGTCAGACAGATCTTGGCTGAAAACAGAAAATACCAGAAAGATGTTTACCTGTATCTTACTGACTTTGCAAAAGCATTCGACTCTGTGAATCACAACAAATTATGGATAACATTGTGAAGAATGGGAATTCCAGGACACTTAATTGTGCTCATGAGGAACCTGTACCTAGATCAGGAGGCAGTCATTCAGACAGAACAAGGGGACATGGGGTGGTTTAAAATCAGGAAAGGTGTGTGTCACCATACTTATTCAACTTGTATTCTAGTAAAGAGTAGTAGGTACGTGTTCTCTTAGTTCCTACACTTGTGACTTATTTGATTTTTTTTTAATAAAAAGAATATGTATTGCTTTTGTTAAAAAATATTTTATACAATGTTTGCCTGGCATTTAGTGCTGCATGTGAAACCATGACATAATGTATGTTTTTAGCCTAATTTGTCCTAAAATCCAGGAACTGTGCCTTAGTTAACAGCTTTTCCAACTGTCTTAGTTTTCTTTGCCTCTCTGCCTTTCTGCATGTTGTACCCTTTGTTGGGAAGCCCTTTCCCTTCACCTTTTATGTCCAACTTTCATTATATTCGCAGTTCTAACTCCAGTGCTTCTGTAACACTTTTATGTGTATATATTTTCCATTCATTTCTCCTCTTCTACTATCATTTCTGAGCCCTGGTGGTACAGTATTTAAGTGTTCAGCTGCTAACTGAAAGGTCAGTGGTTTGAATCTACCAGTCACTCCATGGAAGAAAGATATGGCACTCTGCTTCCATAAGAATTGCAGCCATGGAAACCCTATGGGGCAGTTCTACTCTGTCCTATAGGTTCACTATGAGTTAAGTCAACTCGACCGCAACAGGATTTAATATCATTTCCAATTTTTTATTCTTCTATATCAGCACATATCATAATCTGCATGTAATGAAGTTACTAATGTATTCATATCAGTCACTGCAAAAACTGAAAGGTTTCGACATATTTATTTCCTTTACAATAGCACTTTATATTAGTAACCCAGGTGTTGTAGACTCTGACTCATGGTAACCCCTGGTGTCTGATAACATTTGAAAATAATTAGTAACGTTTTATGTTTGTGAAACTTTTTTCACAGTTGCATTTTTTCTTTATATTGTAATTTGTCGATTGTTGAAGAGCCATCTACTCTACGTCAAATTGCCAGCCTTGTGACTTGCAATCCACTCCTCAATTGTATACTGTAATTTCTGTGTAATAACTGCATTTGCTGCCCCTCTTCTCTCATATGAACACATTTCAAAAGGCTTAAATTGGAGATGACAGTCCAAATATGATATCTTAGACAGGAAGGCATTTGCAATTATTTCATAAAACTGTGCCAAAATATTGTCACGTACAGTATCTCATATGACAAATTCAATAAAGTCTTCTCCGAGAAACAAATTTTTATAGTAAGGTTCCTGTGTAAATCAGTCCAGGTGGCTTCCTTTTACAAGAACAAGCAGGATTATTTTCAAAGTGATAGAACTGGGGACAAGTGAAAGAGAACCCAAACTGATTGACAACAGGAGTTTCCTCAGTAGTCATTCGGGAAGGGAGTTTTTGCTTTGTCAGAAGTGACTGGCCTCTTATTTTGAAAGAAAGTGAATCATCCTCCCTTGAAACAAGAGATAAGTGGGAGAAAGAGCTGTTTAAAAATTATTTTACAACTATTTCCTTTTGAGCAGTGACTTCTTAAACTGGAATGCGATCCAGAATAGCTTCCCTTTGAATCCAACATTTGTCTTCAACATTTTTATTGTCTCTCTTTTCCCTCAGCTCATCTCACTTTTTCCCTCCCTCTGCTCAACAGATTTACACTGACTGGGCCAACCACTACCTAGCAAAGTCAGGCCACAAGCGGCTGATCAAGGATTTGCAACAAGACATTGCAGATGGAGTACTGCTAGCAGAAATCATCCAGATCATTGGTAAGCTCTTCCCTCTGAGAGAAAGCATGAAAGTCCCACCGCACGCCCCTTTGGTGGAATACAGTTTTAGTTGAATGCACGCTGACTTGGTCCATGTGTCTCCGAGATTAATGTAGCTTTCTCCTGATTTAATTAAAAAATGTTTATGTGAGGCTGTTGGAATAAGGCAGTTTGGCCATACTTTTAAATGGCTAGAACTGTGTCTTTACATGCACTGAATTGTCAGAAACGAATGCTTCATAAAACCATATGTCTCCCATGTGTGCGTTTCGTTAGCTGGAGCAACTCGTACACTCAGAGATTCCTTGAAACCGTATCCTGATCCTGCAGGGACAATTGTGAAAAGTTTCCTGTCAGCAGTCATTTGGCACAGGCTAAAGAATTAGCAGCAACTTACTTCTCACTCGGTTTTTTTTTTTTTTCCTGCCTGGTTTGTGCATATGGAATTGGCCGCCACTAAACTAACAAGTGTGTCCTCTTGTACACAGCCTGGGAGACAGAGTAAATGTGGAAGCAGCATTTTGCTTGGTGATTTTTTTTTTTTTTTAAGTCTCCTTTTTTCTAATTTCACTTTATTGCTTAAGCATGTTGTTCTTTTTTTCTCTTATTTTATTTCTTGGCTTTAGCAAATGAAAAAGTTGAAGATATCAATGGATGTCCTAGGAGTCAGTCTCAGATGGTAAGAATCACAATTATTCTCGATAAATAATGCTTATCTTCAATTTCAGAGTTAACTGAATTGGTAAATGAAAAAGGCATTTTTTTTCTTTGCATGTCTTCCCACTTGTTTCAGATACTGTTTGATCTCATGCAATCATCTATGTATTTCTATGGGTACAATGTAGGAACAAGGAATATTATCAATACAGTTGAATAATTGTGACTCCTATAGAAATTATCTCCAAGTGTGTTGTCAGATCCTTAACTTGTTTTGGTCTCGTGTTGTGAGTAATTTAATTGACCTCTGGTCTTGATGGCAATAAGTCTTATTTTTAATTTCAAGTGGAGCCTTTTTGTCTGAACAACTGGTTTGAAGAACAGAACTTGCCATGTGTATTTTAAAAATATATAAATAGTATTTTTTGCTGTTGTTCATAAAAAACCTAGTGTAAGCACATCGGCTCTTCAACACTTTTGGAAATAGCTCTAAAAGCATACAGCTGGAAGTTTTCTAAGCAATGACTGACTGTGAAATATGATTCATAGCGTCTTCCCAGAAAGCTGTCTATCTGGAGGCCTGTTTCCACCACTCCCCCCAGCTCTCTCTTATCTTTGCTGACTAGTAAAGCTTCAAGATTTTACCTCTTATAATAAAATTTTATATTAAAATTTCATAATGAAATCATAGATTGATAAACTGCTAGGACTAAAAAAAATAAAACTTACTTTTTGCTTAATTAGATAGCTACAACTTAATTTTATAGGACAACCTGAAATACAAATGTACTAAACTGAGGGTACATTAGACACACAGCAGGAATGACAGCCAAAATCCACAAGATAAGGCTTTTCCCTAAAACTCTTTTAAACTCAGAATAAGCATTTTAAATGATCTTAATGAGTTCTTAATTGTCAAAAACAGAAAGAATGAAAAACAGTTATGAACTTTTTTGACCTGATGGTCTGTTTTACTTGATGCCAGAAAATTGAAATCCAAAGTAGTAAAAGGACTTTATTTTTAAAGAGTG
The DNA here is from genome assembly GCF_030014295.1 of Loxodonta africana. NCBI lineage: Eukaryota > Metazoa > Chordata > Mammalia > Proboscidea > Elephantidae > Loxodonta > Loxodonta africana. The sequence goes on along the minus strand of NC_087345.1, from coordinate 57,064,140 downwards.
ATTAACTATGTTTTTTTTTTATTGTTATTTTTCATTTTTTAATAAGGACCCTAAGGACCTTATTCCAATGTCATGAACTCTGTACAGCTGTGGTGAAAAAAATCAATATAAAGGAAGGGTTTCCCTATAAAATACTTTTTTATAGTTTAGAGGAAATGTCCTGATCTAATTACACTGTGCGCTAACACAATTCCGTGGAGATTAGTAATAGATGTTTTCTAAAGTTTTACTTTGAGCAAACTGAACTAGAATGCATAACATCTTTGTGATGTTGAGAAGAACTTGTAAACTCTTTGAGCCCAGCTTTCTCATCTGTAAAATGAACTCCAGTTAGGATGTGACATGATATATGTATATAATTTTCCTTATTAACTAAACTGATATGCAAATACAGAATAGAATTGCTATAAATTTTATAAAGAACACATTCATGGATATAACCCCTTTTGAAATATCTTTAGAGCTTTATATTAGAAAGTCCTTAATCCCTTAAAATCACGTTTCTTGGACCCATTACTGTTGGTTTTGCTTTTATGATTTCCACCAGAAGAGTTGTTTGGTACTGTAAAACATCTTAGTGTAAAAATGCTTGTCTACTCTGCTATCATTCCAGATTGATTCTGATTACAGAATATCTGATAAACAAGCAAGCTTGTGCTTGAGGATAATAAAAAAAAAGAAGAATTTTTTTTTTTTTCTTTTGATGATAGGGGAAAAAAAAACAACCCTCTAAGGCTCATACCTTAGGATAGAAATCTACTCATTAGATATTTTTTCAACAAATCTAGGAAAATATTCTCATGAGTACCAGACTCTATTAATTTTTTTAATAACTTCCTGCCTCTTATTAGCTCCAAAATATCATGCAGCAGATAAGATGCATATTATGTTGATTTTTTCCTGCTTCTGATAAAAAATAGACCAAAGCTTGAGAAAAGCAAATGTTATGAAAAAAGGTAGTTTTTCAAGCCAAAAAGTATTAGTTGGGATCACATTGAATTTTGAGTAAGAATGACTTGGAAGCTTGCTGTTTTCTGATGTGGTTGAATTTTGAACCTGAAATTGGGCACACCCTCAATATGTTGATTCAGAATTAATCATATGAAATAAATTTAACTCTTTTGGTTGGACCCTTTTTGTCTCTGTTCTTATGAATTGGCATTGGCAATATGTTATTAATGAATAAAAATTCCAGACTCTAACTGAGACATGAAAGTAGAGGAAAGAGAATTATGGTAGCATGACTAGGCTTATGAATTTCATGTATCTATTCCAAACAGGATGTTGCCTCTTTCATTATTGCATAACAACTGAGAGGTACTGTGTTAATAATAGAGAGTGCTATCCTACTTCATAGAACAACTTTGACCACATCTTTCTGTATATCTGATCTTTTGTGGTGTTTGGTTGCTATTTGTGCTTAATAACTAAAAAAAAGGTAAAAGTAGGTCTGCTACTATTTTTAGTCACAAATTGTCTTTATTTAAATTAAAAATTTGATACCTTTATTGTATGGTTTTAAAAATTTACAAATAGAAGTTCTTGTTGGATGGTATGAATCTACAATACCCAAAACTCATCGCCACTGAGTCGAGTCTGACTCATAACAACACTATAAGACAGAGTAGAATGGACCCATAGGACTTCTGAAGCTGTAAATCTTTATCGGAGCAAACTGCCACACCTTTCTACTGTGGACCAGCTGGTGGGCTCGAACCACCAACCTTTCAGTTAGCAGCCAAGCACTTAACTACTGTACCACCAGGGCTCCCTGAATCTACAATAGATTAATGAATTCCCATAAGAGCCTGGTAATTTATGTTTAACCAATATTTACTGAGTACCTAAGGTTCTGGACATAGAGAACTTGAATGAAGTACATTTGAGGATCAGTAAGGTAAATATTCAAGTAAATAACGCAAGAGTGTTGGATAGGCAAGAACGAAAGGACTGAGAAGGGAGGGAGCTTAGTTGTGTTCCAGAAGTAAGATAGAAGACCACTGTGGATGGATCACAGTGAGGGGCATTTGGAGGGGAAGACAGAAGCCCGATCATATACAGCCAAGGTAAGGCATTTATGTGTTACACTAAGTTGATCCAGGAGCCTTTGGAAGATTTTTAAAGCAGGACAGTGGCGTGATTTGATATACATATTAAAAAGATCATGCCAGATGCTTCCCGAGGATTATAAGATAGTAAGTTTTGGTCTCCATTTGGGTGTGGAAGATGAGGAGTATAGAGACCATAAGATAGTCCTATTTTTGTATGTGAATGAGTAAGTGGTTACTATTAAAATGGTTATTATAAAGGGAGAAAACAGATTAAAGGGTAGAAGGGGAAAGATGAGAAATCATATTTTGACATATAGAGTTCGTTGCATCTATGAGAGCATGATGCAGACAGTTAAGTTCTCTATTACTAGCCAGAGTGTTAATGATTCAAACCCAACCAGAGCTACCTGGAAGGACAGGCCTGACAATCTGCTTCTGAAAGGTCATAGCCTTGAAAGCCCTATGGAGCTTCTCTACTCTGCACACATGTGGTTGCCATGAGTCAAAATCAACTTGAAGGCAGCTGATAACATTGGAGCTTCAAACTGGATGTGACTTTAGGCAATTGGACATGCGTTTTTGAAGGTTAGAAGAAAGGTGTGGGTTAGAATATGCCTAGTGTATAGGAAATAGTTGAAATGATGGAAAAGGATGAAATCTCACAGAGGTCTATATAAAGTCAGAGGGCACAAAACCTGAGGTTCTGACAGTGGGTGATATCAATATTTATGCAATGGCAGAGGTGTAGAAGTCTATAAAGGGAAAGAGTGGTGAGAGAATGAAACCAACACTGAGAGAGTGAATGAATCACAGATGTGGATTTGTTTATCTTTAGAGTAGATATGATAGTTGAAGCTGTGGCACTTGAACTAATCCAGTGAGTTAGGGCAAAGTGAGAAGACCAGAGTATGGAAAATGCTGTCAAATGCTACATAGTTAGTTGTACACAAGTTGGTGTACTGCAATGAGGAAGTTGTAGTTCTGATAATTAGACAGGCATTGGTGACATTTATGTGAATATTTTCAATGGAAAAGTATCATGATAAAGAGTAACTGAGAGGTGGAGATCTCCAATGAGTCTTGAAAGATATCCCTAAAAGTTTGGTGTTGAAGAGAAAAAGAAAATACATACAAAAGAAAAAAGAAATACATACAAAAAAAAAGAAGAAAATACATACAATTTTGGAGGAAGGCAGGGTTGAAAGGAGTTTTTGCAAAGAGGAGAAAGAGGAGGAAGATGAGGGAGAAAGGAGGATCTAATGGAATGAGGAAACAAATGATCATACCAAGTTCTGAATGAAGGGAGAGAAAAGGAAAATTTGAAGCCCATGTGAAAGATTTAATCTTGGAAACGAGTGGGAATACATTTTCCTTTGGGTCACGTCATAAAGTGATACGATCAGTGGAGATGTAGATATTTAGAAGTGGAAATAAACAGACATTGAAGGAATTAAAATCTATGTGGTAGCTTCAGATTTTAGGTAATACTAATGTCCTATTTAATGTGACTCTCTAATTGTTACCTTATAATATGTGAAGAATAAATATATTAATTTATATAAATAAGATCACATAATGAAATAAACTATGAATGTATCCTTTACAGAATTTATTAACACTACTATTGAGAACTTTTGATTCATATTTAAGTGTCAAAGTCATGGTTATGTTTCATTAATGAGCTTGACACTCAACTCATCCTGAAAAAAAAGGAAAAACTTGGTTTGTCGGAGCTTATAAAACACTATATTTAACTTTATCCGAAGATGAAGTTACTAATATGGATGGCACCTGTTGAGTAATTCCTAGGTGGGTGGTATCAGGATTCAGAATATATGCGGCATGCCACAACCTTCTTGAGCTTACATGAGGAAATAAAGGAGTAAATTATAAATACCAGGAATGTCCAGAATGCCCAGCAGATTAAAAATAGCAGAAAAAATGCCCAACATTTATTTGAAATACAGAGGCACAAGTGCAAGGTTCTTAGACAAACATGTAAGACATGCAGAGGAGAAATTGTTTTGAAAACACATCTTTTTTTTTTTAATTTTAAAATAGACCATTACATTTAAGGACCTTCACAGACGCCTCTAGGGATTAAGGAATGTGATATGTGAAATAGTTGCGAACCAAGAATTAGATTATATGGAATAGCTAAGTATCTGGCAAATGTGGTTCACAGCTTGTCCTTTCTCTTTACCTCACCCTAGAAGCTTGATTGTTTTTCAGCCACAACCTTCAATCTTATTTTCTATCATATCATAGATGTTGTTTAAAATTTGCTCACATGAGGATTTTTGGAATGGTCGTACCTCTTATTCTTTTTTTTCTTAGAAGGTGAAAAATTAGGCTTCAGTCTTCTTTGCCCATCTAGTTCCATATCTCATGGAATTGTGGCTATCACCATTGTGGATTTTTACAGGCATTTTTTTAATTCCATTTATATAGTTTATTGATATCTGGAAATTGAAATGACTCTTAATTGTGAAAGTATTATCAGTGTGCTGTCCTTTAAAATTTTAGTTCTTTGGGTCACTGCTAGTAATTGTTGCTCTTTTAAAGGAACTTTTTTAGGAAAGTTGAGATGATAAGGCTCTTAACCAAATAGAGAAGAGATTAAATTTTAGAATGCTCTTAAAGGTTTAATAAAATCTTATAAATGGCAGCCTGCAGGATTCCAGCACTGTGAATCAGAGGAGTGAAATACTGCTAACTAAGTTAATCCATTTTTGAAACTGCTTATCTTCTGGAATGGCTAGAAAAAGATAGCTTAATGAAGACAACTGCTTTAATACAAATATAGGTCTGATCGCTATAGAAATATTAAACAGAAACCTCAACTTGGTAGTTTTTTTTTTTTTTTAATGATTTCATAATTTTCATATAAACTCAACCTTTGGAAGAATAAGCATAAGCTGCCAGTATTAGGAATCTGTTATTTAAGGCATTAGAATAACAACCTGATGATTTTTAAAACTGAGTTTGTCTGCAGAAGGCACTCTATATTCTAGTAATGTAAAGTTCAAATTAAGTAATTGAAATAACAGAGGCATTGGGAGGAAGTGTGGTAGGTTCAAAGGACAGTGGTTACTGGAATTCTAATTCTGATTATGTGACTCAAGGAGAAAAATGTTACTGAAACACTCAGAGCTTCTATTCACTTCAGTAATGAGGGAATTGAGATGATGAACTCTAAAATCCATTGGAATTGTGATTTACTGGATTAATTTAACAAAACACCAAAGACCAAGATTTCTCTTCAGCGTTTTATCTCTGAAATATATTTCAGTTTTCAATCTTCATAGATTTTAAAAACTATTTCCTAATAAAGTAAAATATTTCCTAAAATGTATTACATCTAATTTACAAAGAAAAACCACAGACTAGAAACTAGTTGTTTTATGGAAATTCCCTAGTCTGCCTTTAAGAAATTAAATAAGTATTAAAAATGCAAGAATATTTAGTTGCATCAACTTTACATTATAGAGTAAATATTTTAAATTTTGTTCTTAAGTTTGTTATCAACATTTACATTAGTTTTGTATTATTAGTGTGACACACAGAAAATGGAATAAAGTAACTTTTCTGGTGTGGATTCTAGATTCCACATATATTTTTTGTTCGTTTTTGCATTCTTTTTTGAGAGAAGATATAAGGCATTTTCTAAGGGAAATTAGGAAGTTTCGTGTATGTGCATGTAACCATTAGAAAATGTAGTTACTATCTCTACTATATGTTTGAATATGGACCACTTTCTTAAACATTTAGTATACTCTTTATTCTAATACTTTTTACTTAAAATGCTATCAGTCATTTCCCACTGATAGGCCATTGTACCAGGAAACATAAAATAAAATCATACTTAGCATTAAAAACATCTTTCTAGTAATCCTTTCACAATTTTAGTGTTTTTAACCTTCAATAATCTAGGTTTTTAGAGAATTTATTGCCCCATATTTCCCAAATCCCTCAGACACTAAAATTTAATAGAAAAACATGACTTATAATAATCAAGGGTAAAATATGCAATAATAGAACAATTAAAAAAACAGTAGCTGGGAAAACAAAACACAAAAAAAGATGGGGCCATTTTAAATATGTGCTGTCAGACTCTTAGCTTAAAACATCTGTGATGGTTAAATAATTCTATAAAAAAAAATTATCTCTGTAAAAGAACAAAAAGGAAATGAATTAGAGGTAATCTCTGTTCACTTGGCCACAATCCAGTCACCTGAAAGTTTAACTTTCTTTGATCAGGTATATTGTTTGAAATTTGGTAGATGAGCCCAAGTTAGTTGCTTCATGGATTTATGTTTAAATGATTTCAATGATCTATTCAGTTAAACTGACTCATATGGGTAGACATAGACAAAAAAAAAAAAAAATGACCATGTCCAGTGAAAATTTGAAAAATCACATTTTCGACCTGGTTTTTTTTGTGTTAGCTGTGCTTCAAAAATAAGAACTATCAAACAGAAATATAGAATTTTAGAGATGCATCTGAGAGCTCAGCACTATTGTCCGTGCTTCACGATTTCAGTTACTTATTAAATGGCAATCATATATACAGTGCTGTGCTATATGTTATACTTGCTTTATCCATTTTGTCATCTCAGCAAACTTGCAAGGGAACTGAAACATTGTGGTTGGTTGCTTTTCCCCATTAAAAGAAAAAACAAACAAAAAAACAGTTGCCATATCGTCACCTCTGAGTGATGGGGACCCCATGTGTGTCAGATTAGAACTGTGCTCCATAGGCTCATTTTTCAGAAGTAAAGTACCAGGTCTTCCATCTAAGGCACCTCTGGGTAGACTTGAACCTCCAAACTTTCCATTGTTAACTGTTTGCATGATCTAGGAACTCCGCTGTTCCCCCATTAGATGGAATAATAAGGATGTATATTCATGTCTATTTGACCCCCAGTGTCTAGGTTATATTGCTCTTAAACTTAGTAATAAATAAGTTTAACATAACAGGAACTGGAGTTCAGGTCTTTGATTAAGTAAATGTTTTAGTACTTATACCCCCCTAACACTATAAATAAGCGTTCTTCTTTCATGCTGTACTTGCTTCTTCCAGCTATGGCAAGATTATAGATTCTGATGAGATTGGGAGGGGGTGAGCATATGAGATAAATAATTATAGAGTTTATGTTGGAAATCACACATTTGGCAAAGATTGTATGTAACTTGAGCTTTAGGGTCTCTATGAGTTGGAATCGACTCGACGGCACCGGGTTTGGTTTTTTTGGTTTTTGAGCTCTCTCTAGACAAGTGAATATTATTTAAGTTTAGAGCAGGTTTATGACTTTATAATAAAACAGTAAGATCTCATGGGTTTATTTTTTCTGGAATAAACTGAAAAGCGGGAATTTTTAAAAGCCCACAGAATATATCCTCAGGTCAATTAATACTGATACAGTTTTCTATAATTCTGTAGTTGTAATACTTAATATTGGCAATTATAGTTTGTAATGAAGATCTAATGTTCATCTAAAATTGATAACAAATATTAAACAATTTTTAATATTCTTCAGCAACCAAGTCAGTTAAAGTGTAATAGTGAAACTATGAACAAAAAAGGGTTTTTATCTGATTAAATTTTAAAATTTTTCCATATTTGTATCAATACATATATTTATACAAACGTATACACACATATACATATGATCCTGTTGTATATGTAGGAGCCCTGATGGTGCAATGGTTAAGCACTCAGCTGCTAACCAAAGGATTGGTGGTTCAAATCCACCAGCTGCTCCATGGGAGAAAAGACCTGGTGATTTGCTCCCTCAAAGACTGCAGCCTAGGAAACCCTATGGAGCAGTACTACTCTGTCCTACAGGGCCACTATGAGTCGGAATTGACTCAACAGCACACATCAACGACAATATGTTGGCATGTCAATATATCTATTTAAAAAAAAACAAAACAAAACCTTGCCATCAAGTCAATTACAACTCATAGTGACCCAATAGGACAGAGTAGAACTCCCCCATAGGGTTTCCAGGGAGTGACTGGTGGATTCAAACTGCTGACCTTTTGGTTAGCAGCCGTAGCTCTCAACCACTGTGCCACCAGGGTTCATCTCTATCTCTGTATTTGTATCTATCGATCTGTCTAGTTCTGTTTTACTAACAGTCATCATCGTTATCGTTATTTCTAGCATTGGAGTACTTATTTGTTCCAAGCACGGAGTTAAGCTCTTTGTAAACATTAGTAATTTTCACAGATATATTGATGTAGGAACCATTTTCATTCCCATTTTACAGATGAAAAAGCTGAGACTTTAGGAGAATAAAAACTTTCTCAAGTTTTTAAAACGTGTAAATTGCAATCCTAGGATGCAAATCCAGTTGTATTTGACTGCAGAACTTTTAAATTGCTGTAGTATAAAGTGCTTAATAAATAAGCTTAGCCTTTGTATATAACCAAAAAAACCAACCAAACACACACACACATTAAAAAACAAAATTATTAATCCCTACCCCTCTTCTTGCCCTCCAATGGAAACAAACTTAAGAGATGGAGAAAGACAACACGCAAAACTTAGCATTACAATGACATGGGGAACCTAATACAGTGCACTTTTTGGCTCCCTTCTGTCCAAGCAAAAATAAAAACCAAGACCCTTAACAAATGAAAACACCAGAGGTCAAGGACAGGAAATCTGTATGCTCTCAAGACTAACAGTTCACCCTTATGCATGCTAAAATTTTGATATCTACTGTCTTCCTGCCCAGATCATTATATTAGTTTCCTGTGGCTTCTGTGACAAATTTTTATAGACTTGGTAACTTACAACCAGAGAAATGTGTTATCTCACAGCTCTAGAATCCAGAAGTCCAAAATGAGTATCATCGGCTGAAATCCAGAGGCCCACTCCATCTGAAAGTTCTAAGGGACAATTCATTCCTTGCCTCTTCCAGCTTGTGCTGCCTCACTGAAACTCTGCCTCCATGATCACATCTTCTACTTCTTTACTTTCTATCCAGGGCATGCTCTCCTAACAGTGAATCTCCTAATTTTAGGTGTTTTTTTTTTTTTTCAATCTAGTTGAACTATTTCCCAAATCGTCAAGTACTGATTCTTTTTCACTTAACAGTTCTTCCCTCAGTTTATCTTTTGCCTCTTGCATTTTACTATAAGCATCAAGATGAAAATAGACCACATCTTCACCGTTTTGCTTGGAAATGTTTAGTGTTCATATTTCTACCAGTAGCCTCTGGAAGGCAATCTAGGCTTTTTCTATCATGCTTCTCAAGATTCTTCCAAGCCTTGACCCTTTTCCTGATTCCAATGTCTTGTCTAAATTTTTAGGCCTTTGTTATATAGTAGCACTCCATTTCTAGGTATTAAAATCTGTATTAGTTTTATGTTGTTACAGTAACAAATAACCACAGGGTTTTGGTGACTTAATACAACAGGAATATATTCCCTCAAAGTTCTGGAGAGCAAAAGTCTGAAATTGGTATCACTGGGCTGAAACCAAGAGGGTTGCACTCTCTCTAGAGTCTCTAGGGGAGAATCCATTCCTTGCCTTTCCAGCCTCTGGTAGTTGCCTGCATTCTTTGGCTTGTGGTGGCATTAGTCATTCTATATGTTAATCTACCACATTTAAAAGGTACACTGGACATTTAGGAAGTAGTTTGGAAGCATTTAAACTTTGTAAAAACAGCAACAGTGAACTTTGCATGCTTAGAATATGTATGGAACAAATGGAGTCTGCTTATTATTTCTTTATCTTTATACTATACAATTTTTTCCCATCATTCAACCAAATATTTATTGGAAAAAAAAAAACAAAAAACCCAGTGCTGTTGAGTTGATTCCAATGCATAGCGACCCTATAGGACAGAGTAGAACTGCCCCGTAGAGTTTTCCAAAGAGCGCCTGGCAGATTCGAACTGTAGTAGTTAATACTTATTGAGAGCCTATTTTGTGTCAGGAACTGTATTCTAGTTACCTATCAATCATGTAAAGAACTCAAGGCAGAGTGGAGAAATGACTCAGTCAGAACGCCTAAGTTACAGTGGTAGGCATTGTTGTGTGGTAGAAAGATCAAGTGCATGGGAGACTGACAGCATTGAGTTTGAATTCTGGCTATGCTATTTATTAATTCCCTGTTGTTGTTGTTAGGTGCTGTCGAGTCGGTTCTGACTCATAGCGACCCTATGTACAACAGAACAAAACACTGCCTGGTCCTGTGCCGTTCTCAGAGTCGCTGTTATACTTCAGCCCATTGTTGCAATCACAGTGTAAATCCATCTCGTTGAGGGCCTTCTTCTTCTTCGCTGACCCTCTACTTTACCAATCATGATGTCCCTCTCCTAAACTTGTGAAAAGTGTGATATCTCTCTGAAATTCTATTGAATAGGAAAAATAATGCCAGCTTCACTGGGGTTTATGGTGAAGATGAAAAAGGATTTTCATTTGGAGTAAATAGTGTAATTGTTTAAAACTTTGTATGAACTCCTTTTCAATGGTAGGTTGTTGGCTAATGGAGGAGAAACTCGAGAAGGAGTTTCTAAACCATTTTTCCTGCTTACATTCGTGACATAGTACAGAGTTCTCAAATTGCAGCATGTACCCCTAGTGTGTTATAAAGTTAGTGGCTACAACTGGCATCTTATTATAAAATAGATTAAAGTAGAATGTTTAAAAATTAGAGTACGTTATAGATGGTATGGGTAAAATTGGTTTCTGAAACTTTTTAGTGTTTATCAATACTATTTACATACTATGCGGTCGTATAAAATGTGTCACATAAAAATGCCACACCAGCCCTTTCTTTCTTTTGCTTAAATCCCACCTTTAGTTCTCTGAGCTTTAAGAACAGGCCCAGAGGACTCTTAGTGTGACATGGAGGGTGTTCCTCATCTAACCCCTGTTTATCTCTGTAGCTTTGCTTCCTGCCACCAACTGTCTCCAGTCTTAAGCATTCTTGCTCCTGGAGCTCCCTCTACCTGATCTTTCCTCCTGTTAAGGTTCTTTAAACCGATTTGAAGGCTACTAGCCTTTGGAGTGCCTAGTTTTTCTCATTAGTAAACAAGGCAGTTATAGAGAAAAACTTAAATCATCCTCCCCAGTTATTTGAATGCATTGCAGGTCCCATAACCTGTGATGTCAACCATGGCCAGTTCACAAGTGCTCCTTCCTTGGGTTCACATCACACCAAATCCCTCACTTGGGTAAGGTTTCAGGGACCAGCTCAGGGTTCCCTTTAAGTAACAAAGCGTGGGAGTTAAGAACATGGGATCTGACTTTGACATTTTCTCTCTCTATGACATCGAATAACCAAAAAAAACCAAACCCACTGCTGTCAAGTCAATTCTGACTCATAGTGACCCTATAGGAGACAGTAGAACTGCTCCATAAGGTTTCCAAGAAGCACCTGGTGGATCTGAACTGCCGACATTTGGGTCAGCAGCTGTAGCTCTTCACCACTATGCCACCAGGGTTTCCATGACATTGAATAAAATCAGTTTAATTGTCTGAGTAACATTTTTCTAATTGCAAAATGGTAAAATAATGGCAATTTCAGAAAAAAATATCTTTATCCCTATGCTAAATAAATATACCTTAGCTGCTAATAACTTCCTCCTTTTCTAGTCCCTAGGCCTTAGATCTGGAATAGATCCTTCTGCATACTTCTCTAGAAGTCTGTGCTTCTCCATTTATAACACTGATCACATTACGTTGGAATTCTCTGTCCTTTAGAAGTATCTTTTAAAGATATGGGACATGTCAGAATGAACAAGTATTTGTTGAATGTAAATGAATGAAAGAAACCTCTTAAGGATTTCAACCAAAGCAAATGTACTACATTTTACTTTAATTCTTCAGACAAATTTATTTCTGGTTAAATTTTTTTGGTTAAAATCTATATAATAATTTCAGCTCTATGGTAAGATGGGAGTTTGCTCAAACTGAGCGATCTTTTTTAAAAATAATATTTATTTTTTACTTATTTAATTTATATAATGCCACCAGTAATACAGGGTTATCATAAAAAATAAGTACAGTTAATCAAAAATAGCACAAGTCATAAAGGAAGACTCTATTATATAATATGCACAAAATTAAGAGTGATTTATATTCTTCTAGACATTGTCTATGTATGATTCACAACAAAAGTATCTAGTGCTTCAGACATGTCCTAACCAGGTAGCATTTCCGCTATAGAGAGAAACCAGTCTTTGAAGTATTATGCCTGCCATTTGATTTACAATCACTTAACTTTTTATATCACAACAGTTTTAGCCTCCAGGGGCAAGGAGCCTTTTCAATCCCAGTCAATGACAGTCCACTCTGTGAGCATAATCAAGAGAAATAAGCACTAGTATGATCTATCCTCAACTATCCTTCTGAGGAATTTTGCTTCTGGTTGCTCTGATTGACGTGCCCCACTACTCTTTCCCGTGCTTGTCTAGCCTTATCAAGGTTTGACTTAGCTTTCTAGTCTAAATGACACTTGTGTGATGCTTTCCTCAGGCTTGTAGTAAAAATGGATAATTCCATTTTCTTAATAAAATTTTTTTTTATTTTTTTCACTGCCATACAGCGTTATTTATAATTCTCTTTTGGAATTTATCATATTATGCTTTGTGTTATGGTGACTTATGAATCTTTTCTGTCTTCTCAGCTATTTTACAAGCTCACAAAGGCAAAGACCTTATAATTTATTTTTATATTCCTTCACCATCTAGCAGAGTTCTGTGCCCGTAACAATCATTCAGTTGTCGCTGAATGAATCACTCAGTGTTAAGTGTTTACACCATGACATATACTTACTCATAAACTGTGAAGCTGTTATTAATCATATCCAGATATTTAGTACCTAAAATGTAATTTCCATTTATTATCTAAAAATAAAATGGAAACTAACCTGTGGATATACAAGGCATAACTTTGTTAGTGTTGTGATAAAAAAAAAAAAAAATTTTTTTTTTTTTTTTTAGTGTTGTGATAGATGCCTTTAATTATATATCCCAAACAAGTTCTACCAGTGTTGTAGTGAAAATGCTAACAGGTTGCCTGGCATAAAATATGCATCCTAACGTGTGTGAATTTGATAAATAACTGTGCTAATTAAAAACACTACATTGTGGAACCTAAAGCTTATGAGTTTGACAAAAAACTGGGCTAATTAAAAGCACTACATTGTTTTTGGACTAGTTAATTCAACACGAAGTGAATAAAAACCAGTATTTCCAAAACCTACTCTAATGGAGTTTGATTTATTGAGAAAACACATTGACCAAGGTTTAAAAAAATCTGAAGGCACAAACATACTCATCACTCTCTTTTCATAAACACAGATAATGAAAGCCTTTCCTTCCCTCATTTAAAACCCAATTTGTGATTTAGCAATTAGACATGCTCATACTTAAGTAAGTTCATAAGGGTCAGGGAAAATGTACAACTATGAAATTAGACAAGCAAAGACATTTCTGTTTTGAAAAGTGGGCTTCCAATTTTTATGGAAGTAGTAGAAAATATTCAAAATATATCAGTGCTCTTTAGAAAATTTGAGGACAGTGACTGTATCTTGACATTTATATCTGTAACACAATTGCGGGCATACAGTAAGCTTAATAAATATTCAGTGAATGAATAAATGAATGATTTTATTTTGTAGAACATGAAATAAATTATTTTAAATGATAGTGCTCCAAGGTAGTAATATTAATTATACAAATAGGAACTCAGGTGTGAATATATCATCCAACTTCTACTGAATTCTTTAGTTTCTTCAATAGAGAAAACATACACAGCAATCCTCTTTCAGATTTATTCAGACTAATAAAACTGAGTTTTCATTTAGACTACTGTGATAACATTAAGTATTTTGACTGAATCCAAAAACCTCAAGGCACCTATACGTTTTGAAATTTCTGAGGATATTTTCATTTTGTTTTCATTATGCAGTCAATATTTTTATAGCTATCCAGCGTGTAAATTTAACATGAAACATAGAGGCAAAATAGATGTTCCATGGTCTAAAAATGGCTTGAGTGCACTGTCTGCCCTTCTCTAACTTCACAAGGGAGAAAGAGAACCAAGATCAACAGCGCAAGGCTGATTCCCACGAGGTGGAGACCAGACAAGCCTCCTCTCTCTGCCATCTTTACTAATTCTGACACCAACTGTCCCTTTCATAGCACTGTCTACTGGGTTCAATAATTTATTGCAATGGCCACCCAGAACTCACAGACAGTATTCAGAATTATGGGGTTTATTAGGGAATTAACAGTTGCAATTCAGGCTCAAGAACACTCAGGATACAGTTCTTCCATTGGGATAGGCTCTCCCCAGCTGTGCTTGCAGGCACACCTCTCCCTGGCCTTCAGTCTCTGCCTAAAGGCACTCAGCTTTCTCTCTCCTTGGCCTGGGAAGTCCACCACGCTGTCCCCTACTGCCGGGTCTCTGCTTCAGGGTCTTTGCTGCTGGTTTCTCCTTCCTTGGTGGTGGAGGTAGGCTCCTCCTCTGCTCTGGAACTGGCTCTCTTTTAAGGCAAAACTGACCAATCCCCTTGGTAGGTCACAATTACCCTATCACACAATCACTGGGGTGGGAGTTATAAGACCATGGCTAGAAAGGCTACACACAAAAGTAATTAATTGCAACGCACATGCCCACGAATACAAGGAAGGACCCAAGAAAGTGTGTAGAATATTATAATAGACAAGTAAAAGTACTGAGAGTGAGTGCTGATGAGCCTCAGGTGTGAATGTTACCTGCGCTAAAGTAAGAAATGTGTTGCCCACAGAACTCGGAATGAATTCATAATACTGTTATATTTTTAAGATCACAGGAGTAAAGTGTAAAATTCATGAATTTTGTAGAATCATTGTCTAAATAAGTGGAAGACAATGTATTGCTATAATCTGGTTAGTAAACTCCCTGTAACCACTCAGGGAAAATTGAAATGACATGTAATGACTTCCTTTGAAGAGCATAGATTAAAGCATTGGTTTCCAGACTTTAGAATCACCTGGTTTTTTTTTTTTTTTTAAGACCTGCTAATTGGCTTCTATCTACAAACATTCTGATTTAATTGATAGGGGTGCGAACTGGGCACTATATTTTTAAAAAGTTCAGATGATTCTAACATGTAGGAGAATTTAGGAACAAATGGATTAAAAAATTGAGAAGCAGATTTAATGCAATAGAGATGGCTCTCAGGAAAGTTCCTATATTGTATTAAGCAAAAGAGGATAAGATGCTCTCATGGATTGGATTGTGTCCCCCAAAAATATCTGTCAACTTAGCTGGGCCATGATTCTCAGTATTGTGTGATTGTCCACCATTTTATGTAATTTTCCTTTATGTTGTAGACCCTGTCACTATGATGTAATAAGATGAATTAGTGGCAATTATATTGATGAGGTCTACAAGATTAGGTAGTGTCTTAAGCCAATCTCTTCTGAGATATAAAAGAGAGAAATAAACAGAGAGACATGGGGACCTCATACCACCAAGAAAGCAGTGCTGGAAGCAGAGCATGTCCTTTGGACCTGAGGATCCTGTGCTGAGATGATCCCAGACCAAGGGAAGACTGAAGATAGGGACCTTCCTCTAGAGCCAACAGAAAGAAAACCTTTCCCTGGAGCGAGCGCCTTGTACTTGGACTTCTAGCCTACTGGACTGTGAGAGAATAGCCTTCTCTTTGTCAAAGCCATCCACTTGTAGTATTTCTGTTGTAGCAACACTAGATGACTAAGACAGATACCGTTTTATACCTTTTCATTGTTAGTTGCCATCAAGTTGGCTCCAACTCATGGTGACTTTATGTATAACAGAATGAAACAGCGCCCCTCCCTGTGCCTTCCCCATGGTTGTTGGCATGTTTAAGTCTCTTGTTGCAGCTACTGTGTAGTGCCTTATAATCTAAAAGGCTCATCTTCTAGCACTATATCAGGCAATATTCTGTTGTGTTCTGTAAGGTTTTCATTGTCTAATTTTCAGAAGTAAATCACTAGGCCTTTCTTGCTAGTCTGTCCTAGTCTGGAAGCTCCAGTGAAACCTTTCCACCATGGATGACCCTGTCGGTATTTGAAGTACCGGTGGCATAGTTTCCAGTATCATAACAACACGCATGCCACCACAGTACAATGAGCTGACAGATAGGTGGTAGATTTTACATCTTAGCTACTTTCTATAAATTTTAAAGACGATTATAATGATCATACCAAAACAAACCCCTTGCCATCGAGTCTATTCTGACTCATAGTGTCCTCGTATAAGACAGAGTAGACCTGCCCCATAGGGTTTCCAAGGCTGTAATCTTTTACAGAAGCAGACTGCCTCGTCTTTTTCCAGAGTGGCTAGTGAGTTCAAATGGCCAACCTTTTGTTAGCAGCCAAGCACTTAACCCCTGCACCACAGGGCTCTGTTTATTGGTATTGAGTTCTTACTGTTTATAGTATATTGTGCTAAGTGCTGTACACATGGAATTTCACTAAACCCCATAAGTAATGACATACATTCTCTTGATGCCATCTCATTTTTAAATTGAGAGAGTGAGATCAGATGATCTCTATGAACCCAGAGTCACGAAAGTTCTTCAGAACTATTTATTTCCTTTAATCCTAAAATATACTGATAAGTATGTTCCGTCTCACATAATTTTAGAATAAGTCTACATGTATACTTAGCAGGTTAAAATTTGGCTAATATTTTGACATTTCTATTTCTCACTAGTTTGCCTATTACCTGCAGTCTTCAGTTTTTTTCTGAACCATTTACTTTCTTGATCTCAAAGAAGCAAAATCCCAGAAGCTGAGTTTTAGGATGTGTCAAAGGCTAGGTGGTATTAGGCCTTATACCTGATGCCCTGTAGTATTCTATTTATTCATTCATCTGGTCAGCAAAAATGCATTAAGCATCTATGTGGTGGTTAAGATTGTGTGTCAACTTGGCTGGGCCATGATTCTCAATGTTTTGGCAGTTGTATAATGTTGTAATCACTTCCCTGTTGAAATTTGCTATGTGATCACCCCCATGATGGAATCTGCTGAGGGATACGAGCAGGGGTGGGACCTGTGGAGGCTCACCACCCCCTCAGCCTTCATCTCTCCATCCTCTGCTGCCTACTTCCTTCCTGCTTGCCTTGCCAAGGTTTTTGGCTTGTTCTGGATCCAGCAGCTGCCCCTCATCTGACCTCCAGTTCTTGGGACTGGAGTTAGCATCTTACCTGTAGATCTTGGGATTCGTAGATCTTCACAGCCTTTGTGAAAGAATCCTGCTCCCCATCCTGCCAATCTTGGGTTCACCAGCCCCTGCAGCTACCAGAATCAGGAGAAACTTTGTGGTCTTGCCTGCCAACCTTGGGATTCCTCAACCTTCACAGCCTGTGAGTGGGAGTCCTGCGCTCTGACCTGCCTATCTTGGGTTCACTAGCTTCTTCAGCTCCATGAATTGAGAGAGGCCTCTGTTGTGATCCACGGACTTGGGACATTCCAATCTCTACAATTGTGTGAGCTGTTCCTTTGATATAAATCTCTCTCTATGTATATTTATAAACTTTACTAGTTTTGCTTCTCTAGACAACCCAACCTAAGACAGTCTACTTTATGCCAGACATGGTATGAGGTGCTGGAAGAAGGAGGGTAAACATGAGAGGCAAGATTCCTGCTCTCACCAGTAGAGATGAGAGTAAGGAGCATTATTGAGGAGAAGGGTAAGATGCCATAGGAATTTAAATCACGTGGACAGTGTCAACACTCATTTGTTGTTGTTGTTAGTTTCTGTCAAGTCGGCTCCAATTCATGGTGACCTTATGTATAACAGAACAGAACATTGCCCAGTTCTGTGCCATCTTCATGATCATTGGTATGTTTGAGTCCATTGTTGTAGCTACACTGAATTCAATTTTTAATAGTGTTTTTAATTATGGCCTGATGGTTTATTTTTGTTAAAAAAATTGAATGCCTCCAACATGAAAAAATTCTTAACTTCACCATAGTTCTTTCATTCCCTCAGCAATTATATGACTAAGGCACTTTTGTAAACACTGAGGATGGAGCCATGGACAATATAGAAAATAACCACGAAGGAGTTTGCATTCTGCTAGATGAAGAAACATAATAATATATATTATATATATATGAGTATTTACAATGTGATTGAGGCTATCATGAGAGTTTTTCATGAATTCATTCATTTAATTCTAAATGTAGTAGTAAAGCCTCAATTCTCATGTTTCTTGACTTGCCAACAGCATTTGACAGAGCTGATCTCTCCCTTGGCTTTGATGTACTTTCTTCATGAGATTTCTAGTATCCTGTACTCTCCCGATTT
Organism: Loxodonta africana; assembly: GCF_030014295.1. Lineage (NCBI taxonomy): Eukaryota > Metazoa > Chordata > Mammalia > Proboscidea > Elephantidae > Loxodonta > Loxodonta africana. The sequence goes on along the minus strand of NC_087345.1, from coordinate 57,045,781 downwards.
TCCTTCTACTTCATTTTTTACTTTCACTCTGTCTCCTCTGTTGGATTCTCCTCATTTTGTCTATGATAATCTGCTAGGGCTTAGTGTTTTTTCCTCTTCACTTTTATCTCTACACTCCCTTGGTGATTTAATACAATCACATGACTTTAAAGACCATCTGTAGGAGGATGGCCTCAAATTTAGAGCTCTACCCTGGACCTCTGAACTGAACTCAAAATATGTATGTTCATCTGCCTACTCAAAATTCCCATTGGATGTCTAAAAGACTGGTCAGCATGTCCAAAAATAACCTTCTTGTCTCCATCCATGGCCCTTTCCATCTCAGTGGATGGTGACTTCATCCTTCTAGTTGCTGAGGCCTAAAATCCTTGAGTCATCCTTGACTTCTCTCTCATTGTCATATGCCATAGCAACCCATGAGATTCATTGAAAATATATCCAGAAATTGACCGCTTTTTGTCACCTTCACTACCACTACCCTTAACTGAAACACCATCAACTTTTACTTCAATTACTTGCAACAGTCACCTAACAGGTTTCCATCCTTCTGCCCTAGTATGCGGAGCCCTGGTGGTGCAGTAGTTAAGCATTCAGCTGCTAACCAGAAGGTTGGCAGTTCAAATCCACCAGTCACTCCTTGGAAACTCTATGAGGCAGTTCTACTCTGTCCTACAGGGTTGCTATGAGTTGGAATTGACTCAACGGCAACAGGTTTGGGGCAATTCTACTCTGTTCTATAGGGTTGCTATGAGTTGGAATTGACTCAACAGCAACGGGTTTGTTTGTTTTTATTTTTATCCTAGTGTGCCTAGAATCTATTTTCAACAAAGCAAGAGACCAATCATTTTATTCTTTTTTTTTTAAATTGAAGTAAAACATATATGGAAGAATATATAAAATACTCTAAATGAAATTGATACAAAGCATACAAAGAATGTGTATAAAAACCAGTTGCTGTCGAGTTGATTCCAAATCATGGCAACCCCATTTGGGTCAGAGTACAATTGTGCTTCATTGGTTTTTGTTTGTTTGCTTGCTTTTTTCCTTACTGTTGTAGATATATAGATAACACATTTATCAATTCAACATTTTTGTTTTATACAATTCAGTGAAATCAGTTCCATCAATCATGTTATACAACCATCAGTAGCATTCATTGCCATATTTCCCATCCCCATAAACACAAACTCAACGCTAGCGAAACTGAGATTTCCCTCTTTCAGTGGATTTCCAGGCCTCTCTTCTGAGGAACCTCTGAGTTCCTCTCCATGCTGTTTGCACTGCTCTGGTTCTTCAAGAATATACATAAAGTGCTCTAATCTTTAGTATACATCTGACTGATTTTTATTTATGTGTACCTTTGTTTAATCACCATTCAGCTCAAAACAAAGAACATTTTCAGCATGCCTGTTTCCCTCGTGTCTCTCTCCAGGATGTGGCCCCCAAATGTCACCACTATTCTCACTTCTGTTTTTATGGTTTAGTTTTGCTCATCTTGAATTTCACATAAACTAGGCATCACATAGATCTCCACCCCAGACCTCTGCCTTGAACTTTTGCCTGACTTATTTTGCCTATCTTTATGTAAGACCTGCTCTTGAGTTCAGTTGCCTAATCATAAAAAGAATATCAGACTGATATTAGGGGCTAAAATTTAAAAACATGCTAATATCTTGCTCCAACCTTCAGAATTTTTGATTCATATTATATGGGTCAAGCACTGGGAATTAAAAGATCCCAAAGAGCATCAACATTGCAGCCCATGGATTCAATTATCTCTAGGTTTTTTTTTTTTTTTTTTTTCCTGTACTCCTTTCTTCCGTAAGTGCAAGGCTGATAGCCAATGGACCCTCTTTCCTTTGTTCTTCCTCAAGTATACATTGAGCACTTATCACACACCAGACACTGTTAGATTGCTGAAGCTGCTGGAATTAACAAAAAGCAGTTCCTATCTTCCAGGGGTTTGAAATCCCAAAAAAACAAAAACAAAACACTCTGTCTTCATAAAATCAAAAGAATATACCTGAATAAACAAATAAATATACCTGTGAAAACCCAACAAACAGCTCTGTATACCCACTAACCAAATAAAGGCAGTAAAAAGAGAGATGAGGAAAAGATTGACTTTTCAAATAACTTGGTAATTTTGAAATAGTTTAAATTTGGTCAAATAACTGGTTGCTTATAAAGGGTTACCTCAAATTTCAATTCATTTGTTTTCCTTTTCAAAATGATTTGTGTGTCTAGACAAATTGAAGGGAATTGAAAGGAAGAGGTAAAATTGTTTTTCAGAGTTTAGACATAGGGATACATATTAATTTGTAAGGGCACCCTAAGTATTAACTATGCGATTACATAACCAGTATTTTGAACATTGTTTTCTCTGCCTGGGTTAACTGATTTAGTTAAATCTTTGCAGAGTCCTTGCTTTTAAGGATGATTTTCCACTTTGTTAATAGCCACTGAATACAGTCACCCAAAAAGAGGAAACTGGTCATTGCTGTGGGTTCATTCTTTAGGGCAGTGTTTTTCAAGTTGTGGATTGCAATCAATTAATGGACTCTGAAATTCATGTAGTGAGTTTTACTCACACGTTGTCATTGAGTTGATTCTGACTTATAGCAACCCATAGGACAGAGTAGAACTGCTCTATAGGATTCCCAAGGCTATAAGGCTTTGCAGAAGCAGACTGCCACACCTTTCTCTTGCGAAGTGGCTGATGGGTTTGAACTACTGACCTTTTAGTTAGCAGCCAAGTGTTTAACCACTGAGCTACCAGGGCTCCTTTAGTGAGTTTTAACCAGCATTTAAATAGATTAAACAGAAGACAATGCAATGGAGTAGAAAATATCAGAGTGAACTGAATTTAGTAGGGTAATTATTGTTCCATGAAACTTGTTTTGTTGGAATCACTGGATCGTGCTGTTTGATATGTTTCTTGCTATGCATCACAGTCAAAATTTTAGAAAACACTGTATTGAGGTACATGAAGTATTCTAGTTAAAATTTTACCCAAATTATTAAGTGCAATTTGAATCATGATAGTTTATTCGATGTCTGATTCAGCATTAAAGGGGAAAAAAGTCACTTCAACTACTTGGACCTTTTTGATGGCAAAATCACTTTCATCTGTTGGTCAGTTACCAAAAATTTAGAGGTTTTAAGTACAAAGAAGAGTTGTGGTGTAATATGGTTTAAAAAAAAAAAAAAAGAGTAACTATAATAGTGTTTATAGGATTATTTACCTGGGAGATATTTAAAGATATTCTACTTAAAAAAAAAAAAAAAAGGAATGATGATAAACTCATCTCTAGAATTTTTGGAAAAAAAAATTAACCAAATTAACCAAGGTCTATTATTATATATTATTATATAATTAAAAAATGTTCTCAGGTTGTTTTAAAGTGTATATCTGGTAACAAAGCTGACCGTAGAAATGGCATTTAAAAGATTTTTCAAAGCTGAATTTTTTTTACTGTGATTTTGATTTTTTTAACTAAAAAAAGTAGCACAGTACACCTACTCCTCACTTATCAACTATCTTGTTATCTGACATTTCTCATTTATGACAATTGTAAAAAATCTATCTATTTTGAGCATCAATGTCATACGTCTGGCAGTAACGAATGCCAAGATACAAGGTTAGAATAAGGCTGGCTGTGATGGTTAAGGTTATCTGTCAGCTTGGCTGGGCCATGATTCTCAGTGGTTTGTGATTCAATTATGTAATGATGTAATTTGACAGTTTTGTAATGATGTAACTTGGCCATTATGTAATGATGTAATTTGGCAATTGTATAATGACGTAGTCATCTTTCTTTTTGTGATCTGGTGTGGTCGTCGTCCATTTCATATAACGCAGATTTTCGTAATGACCTGGTTTTTGTAACTGAGCAGTGGGTGTAATAACAACCATAACTGGATTTGTAGGAGAACTTTAGAATTAAGTAGGGACAAGATATTTCCCTTGTAACACTGGTGGAAAATTTATTTTGTCCAATAAACAAATTTGTTGGATAAATAAACCACTTTAATAAATTGCCGTTTAATAATCATAATTGAAACTATGTCTTAAGGTACTTATTCTGCTAATTGGAGCCCTGGTTGCACATTGGTTAAGCGTTTACCTGCTAACCAAAGGGCTGGCCATTCGAATCCACCAGCCACTCCTTCGAAACCCTATGGGGCAGTTCTATTCTGTCCTACAGGGTCGCTATGAGTCAGAATCAACTCAACAACAACAGGTTTGCTTTTTTGGTATTCTGCTGATATTAGTTAGCTAGTATAGTAAATACAGTGAACTGTATTAACAATCGCAAATTTTTAACTCTCATAATTCATGAGTGCTTAAAGGAATTTTACAAAAGATTGAATGTTCCCGATAGATATGAAAAAAATGAAGATTTTCAGTAATTTTTTCTTCTTTCCTCTATTAAGGTCTGTGTATTTTTCCTTTATAATTTATGGAAGATATTAAGAGATCTGTATGCCTATAATAATCAGTTTATTTTATACGCTAGTTAAATGATAGCCTAAAAAAGCTACACTACAAACTTAATCACAAACTCTATTAACTTTTCTGGGTCTCCCAGTTAACCATACTCTTAATATACATAAAAGTAACTAAAATTTAGGCAACAACAGCCTGTTAACATTTTGTAGTAAATTTTGTGTTTGGGCCAGGAGTCCTCTTACTTTATAATTGCTATGAAATTAATAGCACCAGGACTGTTATGGCTAATACTTTTTTTTTAATTTTTATTGTGCTTTAAGTGAAAGTTTACAAATCAAGTCAATCTCTCACACAAAAAACTTATATACACCTTGCTACATACTCCCAATTACTCTCCCCCAATGAGACAGCCCGCTCTCTCTCCCCACTCTCTCTTTTCATGTCCATTTCACCAGCTTCTAACCCCCTCCACCCTCTCATCTCCCCTCTAGGCAGGAGATGCCAATGTAGTCTCAAGTGTCCACCTGATCCAAGATGCTCACTCCTCACCAGCATCCCTCTCCAACCCATTGTCCAGTCCAATCCATGTCTGAAGAGTTGGCTTCAGGAATGGTTCCTGTCCTGGGCCAACAGAAGGTCTGTGGGCTATGACCACTGGTGTCCTTCTAGTCTCAGTCAGACCATTAAGTCTGGTCTTTTTATGAGAATTTGGAGTCTGCATCCCACTGCTCTCCTGCTCCCTCAGGGGTTCTCTGTTATGTTCCCTGTCAGGGCAGTCATCAGTTGTAGCTGGGCACCATCTAGTTTTTCTGGTCTCAGGATGATGTAGTCTCTGGTTCATGTGGCCCTTTCTGTCTCTTGGGCTCGTAATTGTGTTATGGCTAACACTTTCAATATTCAATCCAATTCGCATTCTTAATATTAGGCCATAATAATTATTTGAGTCTTTTTCCTTTCGTTTATTTTCAATGGACCTGAAAAAAATAAATTGCAAAGAACACTCTGTAGTTTATCCCTTTGCAAATCCTGCTGCCGTTTACTGAGCATGGGTACAGTGGAACATACATTTTGCCCAAAGGACCCTGGATTTGCTCATTAAAGGAATTAGGTGATTGATTATAAATCCCTAAGATTAAGGATTATGTGCTACTCTTGTTTTGGGGTATACTAATTATTATAAAATAAAGTGTGGATACTAAATGGTTCTGTTGAAAGTGTTCAGAAAGCTTGTCTTTATTTTAGCTTGAGCAAAGATAAACTAGAGACCTGGAAAATTGCTAAGCACATCAATCTCCCTTCACAAGTAACAGCCTCAAATATTGTTTGATCATTTAAATGACAAATATAATTTTGCATGTTTATTTTCAGAACTAATGCAGTAGAAAAATAATTTGTTTTCCACAAAGAACAAACATATAGAATTCTGGCAAGATTTCCTTTGTAAAAAAAAAAAAGAAAACACCCCTTGCAATGGAGCGAGAGAATGTTTATCTTCCTCTTTTCTCCTTCCTTCCCTCCCCTTCCTTCCTTATCATGGCAGTTTTCTAGTAGTAGAATGACATAGTGTAAGAAGGAAAAATTTGATGTACATTTGAGCACCATAGCCACATTGGATATTCAAATGCTGAGGGCAAGAACAGCAAGATTGATTAGGTCACATTGTATTCAGCATCTTCAGCACTGTTCTTTTCTCCACAGAATAATTCCAGTAAAACTTATTTTGAAGTGAAACAATATAAAAATCATTCTTTTTTTCTCCCCTCAAAAAAAAAAAAAAAAGTGTGTTCCTTGGCTGTGGTCATTTTTAAACAAAGAATAACTCATTGGATATTATTACTTAAATTTAACTTTTGCACGAAATTACATTTCAAGAGGAATGTAAACAGTTGTGAATTTTATAAGGACAGATTCTTGAATCTATTTTTTCTTTTTATTTTCTTTGAGAGACGTTTTTGACCTTCCCAAGTAGCTCAGCTGGAGAGGCCATTGGCAGAACTTTGTGTGTCTTCATGCATAGGATTTGATGAGAATTTAATAAGACAGAAAATAATACTTTGCCAAGTTATTAGCTTTAAATCTCTTATTTTCTTTAGATTTCATGACTTATGGAATACCAAAAAAACCAGGGAGATGACTCAGAAAGAACTTGAACTTTGTAGTTTCCTACAGCATTTAAAAGTCTTAGCTGTATAACTTAGCTGTATAACACTATCACCAATATTTCAATCCCATTAACCCCTTGCCCTCGAGTTGATTCTGACTCATAGCGACTCTATAGAGCAAAGTAGAACTGACCCATAGAGTTTCCAATCAGCAGCTGGTGGATTCAAACTGCTGACCTTTTAGTTAGCAGCCAGGCTCTTAACTACTACACCACCAGGGCTCCAATAGTTTGATAAAACCTATGAATTAGTATGAATCAGTCATTTGCCTCTCACACCAGTGATATCAAGCTGGTTAACATATTGAAACCAACATCTGCTATGTAAAAGCCATGGGCGTCTGCTTTATTCAATAGGAAAAGTAATGCCCTATTTAATCACATGATTACAAACTGTAGAAAAATCAAAATTTTGAGGTAAAGCTTTGCTATGATTTAGGATAAAGACAAGCATCATTTCATTTATGTCATGTCACCCCCTTCTCCATCTCATCTGTCTCTTGGTATATTTGCAAATATTACTGGTTGGATCTCAATTATCCCCATCCTAACACTGTAGACTCGCAACAGTCTCACCCTGTATGGATGCTTTCATTGGGGCCTATTTGTAAAGCACAACATCCAGTTTTATGTTAAGTAGGTGGGTTGCTGATTTGTCAGAATGCCCTTCTTTCTCAGGCCTTTATGAATTGTTTGTAAGTGCCCAACTAGACAATGACAGCTTTATATTCGTGCCACAATTAGCCAAAATAATTCTAGTTAAACTCTGGTAAAGATCTCTAGTATGCAATGAATGTAAAGTATTTTTGCTTTTCTTTTCCTTTCTTTCTGGTTTCATTCTAGCTTGTTTATTTAAAAATCATTTTCTAAGTTGTTTTCCACTGCTTTTCATGTTGCAGATTGAAAATGTTGATGTCTGCCTTAGTTTTCTAGCAGCCAGAGGAGTAAATGTTCAAGGTCTATCTGCTGAAGGTAAGAAAAAGCACAGTTGTAGTGAATGGCATCTGTGTTTCACAAAGATTTTTCCTCATGTAAGAAATGTAAAGTTTGGAATATATAGCTCCTTAACATAGTAATGGAAACCGGTGAAGTCTGCAAAATGTAATGAAGATAAATGTAATGATTACTAAGGTATGCTTTAATTATTTATTTTTCCACATAGTTTTCTAGAGTTGTTTTTTACATGAGGGAGTGTATGGGAAGGGGGTATTAACAAACTATTGTCATGCTGTTACTGAAATATAATGTTATTAGAATATTAAGTAGAGGGATAAATGGATGCATAGACAGATAGATGGGTGGATGGATGGATAGATGGATGGATGGGTAGATGGATGGATAGATAAATGCTGGATAATAGATGCACATAAATACAGATAGAGAGAGTATAATTAATGCATAACTTTTATGTTATCAGTAATAACATTTCTATAACATATACCAGTCAAAATATTTCAAAAGTTTAAATAAGTGCTCCTGAGTTATTAAATAATTAGCACTAACAATATTAATAACTGTTATATGTAAAGGAATTAAAATCATTCAAGAATTGAAAGGTCATAACTAGAGTTGAAATATAGCAAAATGGAAAAAGACTGAACTGTCTTCTTTTTTTTTTATGAATCTCTTTTCTTCCATATATGAATGTGACAAAAGTTTGCAAAAGCTTGCTGTTCATAAGATGAACTGTGCCATACTTCAGAAAACTAACTGCTGGTTTTGTTTCCTTTTCTTTCCCTCCATCATCAGTCATTCTATTCATTGTCTTTCCTTATTTCCAGCTGTCTACTTATTTATTGAAGGAGCCCTGGTAGCACAAGTGGTTAAGTGTTCAACTGCTAACTGAATGGTCAGCGGTTCAAACCCACCGGCTGCTCCATAGCAGAGAGATGTGGCAGTCTGCCTCTGTAAAGATTTACAGCCTTGGAAACCCTATGGTGCAGTTCTATGCTGTCCTGTGGAGTTGCTATGAGTCAGAGCGGACTTGATGGCAGTCGGTTTTGTTTTTGGTATTTATTCATCATTCTATATCTTAGCTGTCGGATTCATGAAAGTGTAATAAGTACCTTTTTGGTAATTTAGATTAAGGATACCCAGTACCCAGTGCCGTCGAGTCGATTCCGACTCATAGTGACCATATAGGACAGAGTAGAACTGCCCCATAGAGTTTCCAAGGAGCACCTGGTGGATTGGAACTGCCGACCCTTTGGTTAGCAGCCCTAGCACTTAACCACTACGCCACCAGGGTTTCCATTAAGGGTTTCCATTAAGGATACAGCCTTACCTAACAAATGAAAAACTTGAATTTTAATATATTTTTATGAATATTTCCAAAATTTTCAAGTACTATTAATAAAAACCAATTGACAAAAGTTATGAAATACCAAGTCCTCTGGGACCTGCATCAAAAAGAATTATTCTAATTAGAATATTAATTTTATATTAAAAATCCTCCTGGATACTTTTATATAAATTATACATTTTGGTAATTTAAGTTGGCCAAGTTTTTTACTACAGTTAATTAGCTTAGAAAAGTTTTTTCCCACACATATTAGAAATATTAAATGATTCTAAGTTTTTAAAACTTTGTTGTCATTGGAAAAAAAATTGTGCAGCTTCTAAAATATAAAGGATATTTTGTAGAACTATTTACTTTTCTCAATATTTCTTTTACATTTAAATTTTTAATAATTTAAAATTTTGTTTATATGTTGTAGTGCATAATTAAATTACACATTTCATTACCAAAAAGCTTAGTTCTAAACATAAGTAGTGGTTCTAAGTGGTTAAGGAAAGGCTAGAAATTTGTTTTATGCCACTTTCTTCTCACAAGACATCTCTTACTAATATAAACCTATTTGTTTTTATTTATCCTTAAAAAAAATGTATGTTCAAAAATGACTTTCTAAATTAAACATACATAATAAAAAACCAAGAAATTAAAGAAAAAAAAACCCTCTTTAAACAAGACTGTTCAGCTTTACTTTATTAATATTTTTCTCACTGTATCTTCAGATTGATCATGCCAAGTCTTCTATATTATGGGAACTGTGAGGAATGGGAACTGTGAGGAAGGTCTGGATAAATAATGAACAACTCAGAGGCTCATTTTATATGAGCAATTCCACTGCATAGTTTGGGTGACATGATAAACCATCAGAGAGCAAGCAACCCAAGTAGTTTATTAATGTTCTAAACTCCAAATGGAAACATAAAACCTGGACCTCACAGCCAGATGTATTTTATTGCCAATAGCAAGTTTTATTTAAAATATGATTACAAGTTATATAGACTTATTTCAAGCTTTAATGTTTTCTTTTTTCTAATAAATTTTAAAAATTACAACTGCAGGAGCAAAAAGTAGGCCCATGTTGTAGCCTACTTTCTATATTTAATTTTTTGTTCACTAGAGAAACTTACACAGGAGCCCCATGTGTTAGAACCAAGATTTCTACTTAAATTTATTCAATTCTTTCTCTCCTTCTCTCTCTCGCTAAATACACACACACACACACACACACACATATATGTTGCTGGGTGATTTTGAAGGCATGTTGGCTGCCATAAATCCAGTTGATATTCTGAGTTCCACCACTCTATCAGTATTTATAAATGCAGGCCAACCAACATTTAAGTGGCTTGCTTTCTCCAGTCCCTAGCCACTGCTATGTTGGTAACAGCTGTGTATATTTGTGAGGAGAGCAGATTGCTAAATCAAATGATTAGCACAAGACAGAAAGCCCATCCATTTCTAAGAAGAAGGTAACTCTAGAAAAATTGTAGTTCAGGGATAGCAAAGAGTGTCTCTTTTGAGTAAGCTTTATTTGCCCCCTTTCCCTTCCTTCATTCTCTTCCTTCATTCTAAGTTATGTGGAAATGTAGCAGGTTTCATAAATTCAGGTTTGCTTGAATCTGTGACTGGCACTTCAGTTGTGTTTCTATCTTCATAGATGGAAGTACGCTCTGGATAAGTTTGAACCATCAACCTTTAAGCTAGTAGTCCAGTGCTTAACCTTTTGTGCCACGCAAGGACTCAAAATTTGCTGTACATAAGAGGAATTTCTTCCTCTCTGAAGGAAGCCTAAGGGGATTATATCTAGAACTTCATTTGCAAAAAAAAAAAAAAATCCAATTTATATTGTGCTGTTTTTATATTTTCCATTTTATGCAGAAATAAGAAATGGAAACTTAAAAGCCATTCTAGGACTGTTTTTCAGTTTGTCTCGCTACAAGCAGCAACAACACCATCAACAACAGTATTACCAGTCCTTGGTGGAGCTTCAACAGCGAGTCAGTCACGCTTCCCCTCAGCCAGAAGCCAGTCAGGCCAAAACACAACAAGATATGCAGTCCAGGTAAGGAAGGAAAGCAGTGGATGTCCTTTCAAATGAGTTTGGCTAGATACAACTTATTTTTTCACAAGTTACTGTTTGTGCGTTTGAAAACTTGCATTTTTGTAGTTTTATCAGTGTGCTGGAATTATTTGATGATGCTATAGAATTTAAGACCATTTTCCTTTTGGTTGGACAAGTAGCATCTAACTCCGTTTAGGTGAAATATTTATTATTTATCATTTTATTTAAAGATTACTGTTCTGTATCAAAGTATGTGAAATGACTTCAGTGCCAGTAATTTGGCATGGCTACTTTCTTCTACAAAGTATTTTTGTGTTTAGAATGTGGTCTTAAGTCTTAGTCTTTTGTTGTGTAGTTGGTTAATTACCCAGACCCAGGTGCCACTTAAAATGTGTCAGAAAGTTCAAATCTGTTAAACAGCAGTTTGAGTGTCTGGGAATAGAGTTTCTGATGTGACATTGTGTGTATGTGTGAGTATATACATACATATGTGTTTGTTTGACTTGAGTCCACTGGTGCATGTAGACATAGCCAGGGCTGGAGTTCCCTCATACCATGGCAAATTCTTTCCATTACTCCTTTTTTCCAATTTGGATTTGTATTAGGGTTCAATCAGAAAAGCAGAACCAATAGGAAACCTATAAGAAGAGAATGATGACTAAGAATTAGTTTACCTGATTGCAGGGGCTGGCTAGGAAAGTCCAAAAATCCTAAGGGCAGCCTGTCAGCAAGGCCAGGCTGGCACTCTTGGGCACGAGCTGAAACTACCATGTTGCTGAGGATCCTTACTCAAGGCGACCCCTCTGTGTAGAATAGAACTTTGCTCCAAAGAGTTTTCAAGGCTGTGACCTTTGGAAAGCAGATGACCAGGCCTGTCTTCCAAGGTGCCTCTGGATATGTTTGAACTGCCAATCTTTAGGCTAGTAGTCTAACATTTAACCTTTTGTGCCAGCCAAGAACTCAGAAATTGCTATACACAGGACGAATTTCTTCTTCTCTCAAGGAAGCCTCACTCCTGCTTGTAAAGCCTAACAACTGGTTGAATCAGGCACACTCAGATAATCTAGGATAATCTTTTTTCACTTAGAGTTAACTGATTTTCGACTTCAATTACATCTACAAAATACTTTCTCAACAACATCTAGTTTAGTGTTTGAAAAACTGGGGACTTTGGTTTAGTTAAGTTGACATTAAAAAAAATAAAATCACAGAATGAAATTAAGTTGACTTAAATAACAGTCAAGTTGCTATACTCATTCATTTTTGATGACTAGAGTATCAGGTAGGTAGCTCTCTTGCATAAACAACTGTGATTGTTTTTCTTAAGACTGGAGCATTTCCAAGATGAAAATACTCTTTATCATCTTTAAAAATATATACACATATCAAATGTATGTAAATGTTTAACTTTTTCCACTTTAGAAGCCAGGCTGAAACCTGATAATAGTGTACTTTGAATCTGTTGTTGGCAATGAGCATTGACTCAAAAGTTAAAATAAAAATCCAAAAATACATTCACAAATAGCCCCCTACTTCCTGTCAAATGTTAAGCTCTTCAATAATCCCCTTCTCTTTTATCTGTCAACCAGCCCTCATGTGGATCTTGTCTCCCTCTTAATGCTAAGCAAATATTTCTTTCTCTGTAGAGTGATATAAACTGTATTCACTTTGGCTAATTTTTACCCATTAGTAAATTCTTAAACCATTAAATAAAAAATCATAGTTTAAAAAATATATGTATTATACTATAAAGTACATGGAATGGTGGGTATATTTCTCACCACTCAATAATGCAGATGTATTTTTGCTCTTTATTGGTTTTTTGGGATAGCAAGTGAAGCCAAGCAGAAGTCAAAGTGAAAACAAAACTGTACAGTATAAGTTTCTTGAATTTAGTAAAGAATAGAAAAGGAGAGAAAAAAAGAAACATATCTTTTTGTGGGTAGTTGGTAGAAAGAAATCTAGATTTTGGAAAATGCCAGAAATAATAATTCCTAGAGTTTGGTTTAAGCCATTTGAATGGACAAGAAGCAAGAATGGTAGATGAAAAAACAAAGGAAAAAATGGTTTTGTGCAAAGCATGTCAATTCTGGAAGTGATATGAAATATCATTTATCATTGCTTTACCTCATTCTATTTCTGTATCTGCTAAGTGGAAATTTTTGTCAAGAATTTCTCTATAGTGATGACCCTTTTGAGGGGGATATTATTTCTTTTCTTTTCTTTCTGCTGGGTATACATGACTGTTATGAGTCTGTCAAATATTTTTAAATATATGATCATATTTAATAGCCAAAGTAATTTGCACTATTTTTGGAGAAGCATCTTCTTTTACATTGAAAAGTTGGGGACAGTATTCTTTTCAAAATTTCCTTTGAGACTGAAGTAGACTTTTAGATAATTGCCTTTACTTGTCAAATTAAATAATTTAGTGAATGTTTATGGAACACTTGCTGTACTAAATGCAGTACTCTCTACTGAGGATATAATAGTGACATGGGCCCTGATATGGAGGAACTCAAAGTCTAAAGACTCTAAAGAAATATGTCAGAATTCTGTGAAGTTTGATTAAAAATTTTTATAATCATTATTGTTTTTAATTATAATAGAATCTGTTGTTATGTTCTAAAATACTAAAATTTCAGACATCAGTACTTACTCAGATTTGTATAGATTTGATATACCGAATTAGTCTATTAATTAGAATTTATGTGACCTTACATTTAGCAATTTAAGCATTTTTCCAAAACCGAAAGTGATAATATACATAGAAAATGACTATGGTCTCTATGTATTAGAGCCAAGACAACTAATGCAGAAAAAAAAACCCTAGTGACACATTTATCTTCATTTGCTCAAGTTATGAGTCATAAATCATAGTTTACAAAGCCTTCGTGTTGATTCCAAAGTTATTTTCAAGTAAATGACCTACATGCCTGGCTGTTATATTGTTGTAGATATTTAGCCAGAAAATGTAATTATATTTTTCTCTTTAGAATAATAAATATTTTGAGGGCCAACCACATTGTTTCAGTTTAATGAGGGTGTTTTTATTTTGTTTTGTTTGCTTATCAATGTAACTCTGTATAGGATTCCATAACATTTATTTGATAGTTTGAAGAATTTTAAGATTTGATTTTGCTATTTTAAAAATAATTCTAGATATTTTCCATCAATTTGAACATCTTTCATTTAAAAAGAAATTTTGATCTAAAGGTTAACAGGTTAAATATACTAGATCTCTCAGCTCCCTCTCTACCCTTGTGTGTGTGTATGGGTGTTTTGTATCTATGCAGGCATGTGGGTGGGGGTATCCCATTAAAATGGCACTTAGAGCTCTTGTTATCAAGAGCTGTCCTCTGCAGTCAGACTGCCTGAAGTTGGGTCCATATTCCACCACTTCTAATTGTGTAACATTGGGTAGCTTACTCCACCTCCCTGTGTTTCAGTTCCTGGATTTATTAAAAGGGAATAAAAATGGCACAAATCTCATACAGTTGTTTGGGAGGTTAAATAAATCAGTACATATAAAGCACTTTGAACATACCTAGCACATATCCCTCCTCTGCTCAAAACCTGGCAGTGGTCTCAAATAGCCCAGATATACCCCCACCTTGGAGAACTTGCTTTGGCTATTTTCTCTGCCTGAAGTATTCCTCCCCCAGAGAGCCTCTTGGCTAAATCTCACCTCCTTTAAGTCAACTGCTTAAATGTTACCTTCTCAGTGACTAGCCTTTTAATACTTTATTCTGCCCATATCCACTCTCCATTGCATCTGACTGTCATTGTTGTTGTTAGGTGCCGTTGAGTCAGTTCTGATGCATAGTGACCCTATGTACAACAGAACAAAACAAAGGAAGTGGGAGAACTATCTGTGTGGACATATTGGGGTAGGTTGCTTCAGACTGATGGAAGAACAAGTGCTAAGACCTTGAGTCAGGAGCCTGTCTGGTTTATTTCAAGAGGAGAAAATATTGCAGTTTGGCTGGATCAGGGGAAATGAGGCAGCAGAAGACTAGGATGTAATTAAGAGAAAGAGCAGGGAGACATTATTATAGTCCTGTGACCATTGTAAAGACTTTGACTTTTATTCCAGGAGAGATGGGAAGCTACTATGTGCCATGAGGAAGGATAAGAGCAGGGTATAAATCAAGGGGTCGTTCTGGCTGCTGTGTTGAGAATACATTGTAGTGTGGAAGGGGTGAAAGCAATGAGTCAGAGTAAAAAGTTTGGACAACCATAGTTAAAGTGCAAAAGGAAGTTAAATTCCAAATATATTTTGAAAGCAGCATCAATAGCAGCAGCCTACAGATTTGCAGTTGTATTGATAAACAAAGAGGAGACTCTATTGTTCTTAGTATCAGCTATTGCAAAGCTGAAAATAGAAAAGTATGGGGAAGGAACAGATTCCATAGGGAGAAGGTCAGGTATTTAATTCTCAACAAGCTAATTTTTAAATGTTCCCTAGATATATCTAAGTGGAAATACTGATGCAATTAGAATTACGAGACTGGAGTTTAAGGAAGAGGTGTAGTCTATAAAAAGCTATGAGACTAGATGAAGTCACCAAAAGTCTTATGTATAGATGAAGAAAAGAAAAAGATTGAAGACTGGATCAGGAGCACACAAATATTTAGAGGTTGGGGACATAATAAAAATCCAGTAAAGGAAACTGAAAAGAGGCAACCTATAAAGTGGGAAGAAAACTAGGAGAACTTGGTGTCCTGGAATGCAAGTAAAGAATGTGTTTCAGTGAGGACGGAGAGCTCAATAGTAATAATTTATATGTAGTCCCTACTGTGTTCGAGCCACTATTTTAAGTGCTTTATGCATAAACCTAAAAACCAAACTCAGTCGATTCTGGCTCATAGTGACCCTATAGGATAGAGTGGAACTGTCTCATAGGGTTTCCAAGGCTGTAATCTTTAGGGAGGCAGACTGCCACATCTTTCTTCTGCAGAGCATCTGGTGAGTTTGAACTGCTGGCCTTTTGGTTAGCAGCCAAGCACTTAACCACTATACCACCAGGGCTCCCTCACTTTATGCATAGTCAGACATTAAATTCTCACAATAGTCCTATGACATAGGTACTATCACTAATCTTGCTTTTTAGATAAGGAAACTGAATATGAAAAGGCCAATTAAATTGCAAAGTTTTACAGCTACTAATTTGTGAGTTTAATCCAGATAATTTGGCTTCAGTGTCTGTGCTTCTATTTCCTACACAACCTCAATTACTTTAGATGTTTCAGATAAATTTCAAGTAGAATGAATACTGAGAACTGATCCATGGATTTGGACTATAGCACTTGATGAGAGCTATTTCAGTGAAGTAGTGGCCATGATGGAGCCCTGGTGGGCAGTGGTTAAGAGCTCTGCTGCTAACCAAAAGGTCAGCAGTTCGAATCTACCAGATGCTCCTTGGAAACCCTATGGGAAAGCCTTACTTTGTCCTGTAGGGTTGCTATCAAGTCAGAATCGACTAGACACCAATGGGGTTTTCTTTTTTCTTTTTGGTTTGGCATCTATAATAATTTACTGGACTCTGTTCACTAGAGAAAGGGAGGGAGGAAGTGGAAATAGTAAATATATTTTAATATATTAGACTGATTCCTCATTTAAATTAAAAAAAAAAAAACCTGTTGCTGTCGAGTCAATTTCAACTCATAGCGACCTTATAGGATGGAGTAGAACTGTTCCATAGGGTTTCCAAGGAGCAGCTAGTGAATTTGAACTGCCAGCCTTTTAGCTAGCAGCTGAGCTTTTAACCACTGTGCCACCAAGGCTCCAATTCCCAATTTAGAAAATTGAAATTAAGACTTGTGCTTTTTGTGTTAATATGCCTAGATAGTAAAAATGGTGAGTCAGTGTTCTGTGATTTGGCCATATAACTACCAAATCTTAAAAAAAAAAAAAAAAATGTGAGATGGCTATCAACAAAGAATTGTGACTCAGGATAACTAATTTGTGATTCATTTCTTTAAAACTTTTCCGCAGGATGTCTTGTTTACACGTTATGAATATGTTGTCCCCCAAGCAGTAGCACTTGTTTTTAACTACAACTGTTTGATTTTGAGTATTTATAGGTTACTTTCTTTTCAAACAGAACACTGATAATATAGATTTGGTCGTTATACTTGCTATTTTTTACTCTATGAAATTACTATTTATTAAACAGTTTTTCACTACAGACCATACCTCAAATCTTTAATATATTTATTTGTAATGGAAAATGGAACTGTTATGAGAACTACAGTAACCATGTCAGTGTGACAATTGAATTATTTTCCTGTTGTCAGGACTACATGGAAAACCAAATTACAATTGGGATGAATGGGTAAGCATGGAATTGGACCTAGGAGACTTGCCTACACACTTCTACAACTGAGATAATCTTGCCAATGAAACTCTAACTAGTGGTCAGGGATCCCTCTTCCTGATAAAGTACACTGTCAACATTTGCCTTTAGCGTTGTTTCCCTTTTCTATCCATCCACTTCTAACCAACCCACAATGCCTCCTCCTTTCTTGATTGGCCTTTCAATTTAATACACTGTATAAACAAAACCAGCCTTCATCCCCTGCAAGGCTGTGGGTCAGACTCGGAACAAAATATCACCATCAAAGTTTGTTTGAGAGCCCAGCCACCTCACAGTAATATGAGACTGGTTGTACTGATGATTACAATTGATTTGCAGTAAATTGGGAGTAGCCCAATTATAAAAATTCAATAAAATAGATTTTTTCATAGATCTTCAAATACTTCATAGACATTTATTTATATAATTATTCTGTAGATACAGTAAAGGTAGTTTTCATGAACATATGTACTAAGAAATAGTTTGTAAACATATTCTGTTACAAAGCTTTAAGTCTCTAAGAATTAGTAAATAATCTAGATTTTCCTCTAATCTGGGTGGTCTTTACCAAAGTTAGTTGAATTGCTTAGTTTAACAAAATAGACTTATCTAACCAGTATTCAAGGTCCAATCTTTTTAAGGTGGTCGAATTAAAATTAACAAAAGCCATCTCACCCTGACATTACTGGCACTAATCAAAAACAGAAAATAACAAATAACAGAGGTTGCGGGGAGATTGGAACTCTTATGCACTGCTGGTGGGAATGTAAAACGGTACAACCACTATGGAAAACAATACAGCACCTTCTTAAAAAGTTAGAAATACCACATGATCCATTTATCGCACTCCTACGCATATATCCTAGAGAATAAGAGCCGTCACATGAATAGATATGCACACCCATGTTCATTGCAGCATTATTCACAATAGCAAAAAGATGGAAACGACCTAAGTGCCCATCAGCAGAATAATGGATAAACAAATTATAGTACATACATACACTCAATGTCATACTACTCAAAGATAAAGAACCATGATGAACCTGCAAAACAGCTCATAACAGATTAATCTGGAGGGTATTATGTTGAGTGAAGTAAGTCAATCACAAATGGACAAATATTGTATGAGACCACTATTACAAAAACCCAAGAAAAGGTTTAAACACAGAATAAAACAACCTTTGATGGCTATGAGGGAGAAGGGAAATCACCAATTAGAAATAAACAAGTGTTAACTTTGGTGAAGGGAAAGACAACACACAATACAGGGGAAGTCAGCACAACTTGATCAAGGAAAAGCCATAGAAACTTCATGGACACATCCAAATGCCTTGAGGGACCGAGTTACTGGGGCTTCGTATTGGGAACCACGGTTTCGGGGGACATCTAGGTCAACTGGTATAACATAGTTCATAAAGAAAATGTTCTATATCCTGCTTTGGTAAATAGTGTCTGGAGTCTTAAAAGCTTGTGAGCAGCCACCTAAAATATATCTATTGGTCCCATCTCATCCAGAGCAAAGGAGAATGAAGAAAACCAAAGACGCAAGGAAAATATTAGCCCAATTAGACTAATGAACCACATGAACCAGAGCTTCCATCAGCCTGAGCCCAGAAGAACTAGATGGTGCCAGCTACCACCACTAACACTCTGACAGGGAACACAATAGAGGGTCCAGGATGGAACAAGAGGAAAAATGCAGAATAAAATTCAAATTCACAGGAAACACCATACTTACTGGTCTGACAAAGACAGGAGGAACCCCAAGACTATGGCCACTGAACACCCTACCCTGCTAACTCAGAACTGAAGCCACTCCAATGTCCACCTTTCAGCCAAAGATTAGACAGGCCTATAAAACTAAGAAACATATGCCTCCCATGTGCTATGTTTTAACATAGCACATGGGAGGCATATGTTTCTTAGTTCAATCAAGTATATGAGAGCAAATGGGCAAGACCTGCTCAAAAGCAAAGATGAGAAGGCAAGAAGGGACAGGAAAACTGTACAAATGGCCACGAAGAACCTGGGGTGGAAAGGGGGAGAATGCTGACACCTTGTGGGGATTGCAACCAATGTCACAAAACAACTTGTGTATACATTTTTGAATGAGAAACTTTGTGTTGTACACTTTCACCTAAAACACCATAGAAATTAAATTAACAAAAATAGTACTGGAGCTTTGGATGTGTTGCAAAGTAATTTTACTCCAAACTAAATACCGTACATGGAAAAAAATCTATGGAGCAGCATAGTGTTTTGAGCTATATAGATGTAAAAGCACTGTGGAAACTCTAATTTGCGATAACACTGTGAGAGAAATATGATCCTGGTTTCCTGAGTTCTCCCTTATCTTGATGTTCTATGTGCCTAAAAGAGCAGGAGACTTTGATACTCAAATATCTTAGGTATCTCCCTCTTTAGTTACTGTTTTGAGATCTCACAAAAGCAGACCATGAAGTGGGCCTTATTAACTGTAGAAATTTAAGATAAGACGGAGGTCATAATGTATTTTCATACCATGTTTCACTAATGGGATAAGTTATCATGGTAAACTGTCTCAAAGGCTATTGAGATGATATTTCAGCCACCCAGCTACTAAAAAGAAACACATGTGGATGAAAGTTAAGGTTCTGACTCATTTATGGATTAGGCAATACAGTTTTCAGTGAACTCTCAGCAAAATATAAGTAGAGAGACAAAGCATTTTTATTTTGTACTCTCTTGTGAGTTCGGTTGTTTTGAGAAGCCTCAAATATTTTTAATGAAGATACATGATTTTGAGGTACAAGAGATATATTTGCAGAAGTGGCCAAACATCTATGTTTTCCTTAAACTTGTCAGTTATTGTTTTATAGCATTTCACAAGGATCTTGAAGAAGGGAAAATCTTTAATCTCAAGGAGATTTTTGGCTTAAGGAGCTCTTTAAATCTTTATTCTGAAAATATGGTTTTATTTCTACCCCGAGCAATCATAGAATTCTCTCTCTCTCATAAAAGCAATATATTTCAATCTATCTTAGTCTTAAAAACCCTTAGTAGATGTGCTTTAGTGTCTTCGATGTTTGTTGTATTGTCAAAAAAATTCTTAGTTTCAGACTTTTTTGATATATTTAACTACAATATATCTTGGCTAATTTATTTCCAATTTTTTTCCCAAGCCATTTTCAATTTGAAAGGAAATACCTCCCATCTTTTGAACATAATAGCATTTTATAAAAGAGAAGTAAAATTGGGAGATAAAAATTTCTCCCAAGAAATATTTTACTTCATGTTCTTAGATTTGTCTCTTGGGTTCCTTGGGAATGTTGTTATTGTTAGACGCCCTTAAGTCCATTCCAACCCATAGTGACCCTGTGTACAACAGAACGAAATACTTGCCTAGTCCTGTGCCATCCTTAAAATCTTTGTTATGCTTAAGACCATTGTTTTAGCCACAGTGTCAAACTACCTCATTGAAGGTCTTCCTCTTTTTCATTGACCTACTTTACCAAGCATGATGTCCTTCTCCAGGGACTGGTACCTCCTGATAACATGCCCAAAGTATGTGAGACGTAGTTTTATCATCTGTGCTTCTAAGAAGCATTCTGGTCACACTTCTTCCAAGACAGATTTGTTCATTCTTTTGGCAGTCCATGGTATATTCAATATTCTTCTCCAACACCACAATTCAAAATTGTCAGTTCTTATTTCATCTTCCTTATTCGTTGTCTAGCTTTTGCATGCATATGAAGCAATTGAAAATACCATGGCCTGGGCCAGGTGCACCTTAGTCTTCATGGTGACATCTTTGCTTTTCAACACTTTAAAGAAGTCTTTTGCAACAGATTTGCTTGATGCAATGTGTCTTGATTTCTTAACTGCTGCTTCCATGGGCATTGATGTGGATCCAAGTCAAATGAAATTCTTGACAACTTAAACCTTTTCTCCTTTGGAATAGTGCCATTAAAAGGACAAATGTGATGGTATGGCTAATTATGTTTTTCTTCTTCTTTGAGAAGAGTACTAAATATTTCCCCCACATGTCTGTCAGTTTGTCTTACTGTGGGGGCTTAATATCACACGCAAGCAAAATTTTGCTGAAGATCATTCAAAAACGGCTGCAGCAGTATGTCGACAGATAACTGCCAGAAATTCAGGCCAGTTTCAGAAGAGGACGTGGAACCAGAGATATCATTGCTGATGTCAGATGGATCCTGGCTGAAAGCAGAGAATACCAGAAGGATGTTTACCTGTGTTTTATTGACTACGCAAAGGCATTCAACTGTGTGGATCATAACAAACTATGGATACCATTGCGAAGAATGGGAATTCCAGAACACTTAAATGTGCTCGTAAGGAACCTTTACATAGATCAAGAGGCTGTTGTTCAGACAGAACAAGGGGATACTGATTGGTTTAAAGTCAGGAAAGGTGTGCGCCAGGGTTGTGTCCTTTCACCATACCTATTCAGTCTGTATGCTGAGCAACTAATACAAGAAGCTGGACTATATGAAGAAGAACGGAGCATCAAGATTGGAGGAAGACTCATTAACAGCCTGTGTTATGCAGATGACACAACCTTGCTTGCTGAAAGTGAAGAGGACTTGAAGCACTTACTGAGGAAGATCAATGACCACAGCTTTTGATATGGATTACACCGCAACATAAAGAAAACAAAAATCCTCATGACTGGACTGATAGGCAACATCATGATAAACAGAGAAAAGATTGAGGTTGTCAAGGACTTCGTTTTACTTGGATCCACAATCAACACCCAAGGAAGCAACAGTCAAGAAATCAAAAGACGCATTGCATTGGGAAAATCAGCTGCAAGAGATCTCTTTGAAGTGTTAAAAAGCAAAGACTTCACCTTGAAGACTAAGGTGTGCCTGACCCAAGCCATGGTATTTTTAATTGCATCATATGCATGTGAAAGCTGGACAATGAATAAGGAAGACTGAAGAAGAATTGATGCCTTTGAATTGTGGTGTTGGTGAAGAATATTGACTATGCCATGGACTGCCAGAGGAATGAATAAATATGTTTTGGAAGAAGTATAACCAGAATGCTCCTTAGAAGCAAGGATGGCGAGACTGTGTCTTACATACTTTGGACATGTTGTCAGTAGGGATCAGTCTCTGGAGAAGGACATCATGCTTGGCAGAGTACAGGGTCAGTGGGAAAGAGAAAGACCCCCAACAAGGTGGATTGACAGAGTAGCTTCAACAATGGGCTCAAGCATAACAATGATTGTAAGGATGGCGCAGGACCAGGCAGTGTTTCATTCTGTTGTGCATAGGGTCGCTATGAGTCGGAATTGACTCGATGGCACCTAACAACAACAACTAAATATTTGACTGGTGCTATATAGGAATTTTTTTTTTTCTTATGATGAGTTTGTATGTCTCCAAAACTGGAAGTAATTAGACAAGAGAGGAAATGATGATGATTATAAAATAATTTTCTATAAAATCTCTTAATGTAGATGAAAAAAAATTGCTGTCTAGTTGACTCCAATTCATGGCAACGCCACGTGTATCACAGTACACCTGTGCTCTATAAGGTTTTCAATGGCTGATTTTTCAGGAGTAGTTTGTCAGCTTTTCTTCCAAGTTAACTTTGGTTGGATTCACACCTCTAACCTTTTGATTAGCAGCCAAGTGTGCTAACCATTTTAGTTATAAAAACATACATAATGTGAAATGTGAAAAACCTACATAGTCTGAAACCTACATGATATGAAAAACTACACTGTACCTTGCTCCAATAAACATAGTTTATTCAACTACTTTTTATTAAGTACTTCCACTTTAAAAATTATTGTTTTATCCCTGATGTTTATGTTCCAATGATCCAATCTCTGTCCAGTTTGGCATAGTAAATGAACATCATGTAGAGTAATGAAAGATGGTATTATTGCTAGTGATCCTTTATATATTACATTTGAAACCAGAGTTCTTTTTCATTGGTTATTTGAAAGTTCAAATGTGACCTTTCAACAGATAAAGATTCAGCCCCCACTGTGTGCAAAGAGGAGCCCTGGTAGTGCAGTGGTTAAGAAATTGGCTACTAACCAAAAGGTCAGCAGTTTAAATCCACCAGCTGCTCCTTGGGAACCCTGGAGTAGTTCTACTCTGTCCCGTAGGGTCACTATGAGTCGGAATTGACTCAGTAGCAATGGGTTTGTGTTTTTTGAATGTGCCAAGAGTTATGCTAGATGTTTGGTTGAGATATAAACAAACAAAACCACACCTTTTATCTTCAAATTGCCATAGTTGAAGAACAAGCCATTAATTAGATAGTTCAATAAGGTACGTTTACTGATCTAACAAAAGACAAGCTGCTCAGTGACCACAGTTAGTAAGGACAGATCACATATGAAGGCAATAAAGAAGGAAAAGCAATTTCACATTCAGGAAACAGCAAATATTTGGTTGATGAGAAAACTTAAACAGAAATATGTTCTGAGTATCTACTGCTGTTTAAAAGCCACCCCCAAATATAGTGTTGCAAAACAATAACCATTTCACTATACTAGTGGATTTTTGCAAGCCAGAGCATTAGACAGGGCAGAACAGAGATGGCTTCTCTCTGCTTCACTATGCCTGAGGTCTTCACTGGAAAGTATGGCATTACTGGGGTAGTTGGAACATCTATGGCTAAAAATTCACTTCCAAGATGGCTTCTTCACTTATATATGCCTGGTGCTGGAGCAGTGCCTAGACATGACCTCTCCAGCATGGTGGTCTCCAGGATGCTGTACTTCTTACATGATGATTCAGTGTTTCAGAAAACAAGTGGAAGCTCATGACCTCGTCTAGTTATGTGGCACCATATCCACTGAACCCTATTGGTTGAAGCTATCATAAGTCTACCCAGGTTCAAAGGAGGTAGTGAAGGACAAACACTCTACTTCTCAATAGAAAGAGTGTCAAATAATTTATTACAGCTATGTGTTATGGACTCAAACATACCAACGATAATGATGGCTTAGGATTGTGCAACATTTAGTTCTCCTACATATAAGGTCACCAGGAGTCAGACCTGACTTGATGACAACTAACAATAATACATGTGTTTAAATTGCCATGGGGTATGATAAGAGATAAGGCTACAGAAGTAGGCAGAGGACAATTTATGGAGCACTGAATGCTTTGCTTAGGAGTTCAGACTAATTTCCTGGATGTAAAGAAAAATTGCTTTAGGGACTTTTTAGCTAGGGAAAAATGATGTTATTTGCAATTTAGGAAGATGACCCTGGTTGACAGGGTAGAGGAAGATGTGTTGTGGGGAGGGGAGTGGTGAATGATGCTGTAGACGTAGTGGCAAGAGAGTGGGCCCTTTAATGAGGGTCTAATTAAAGAAAATGTTTGAGTTAAAATTGATCAGATTTGGTGACAGATTGGAGGTACAGTTGAAAAAAAGAAATTGCATAGCTATTCTGGTTGTCTAATTGGATGGTGGTGCACTCTAATAATAAAAAAATGATTATACAATATTGGATTCAGATGAGAGGAAAGAGATGGAGGGAAAAATGTTTAGCATTGCCCTTCCTGGGTTTGAAATTTCAATGGGAATTCTAGATAGTGGGAAACCCTGGTGGCGTAGTGGTTAAGAACTATGCTGCTAACCAAAGGGTTAGCAGTTCGAATCCACCAGGCACGCCTTGGAAACCCTATGAGGCAGTTCTACTCTGTCCTGTAGGGTTGCTATGAGTTGGGATGGACTCATAGAAATGGGTTTGGTTTTTGTTTTCTACGTAGTGGTGTTTAGCACGTGGACCTGGAGCACATGAGAGAGGTTAGGGCTGAAGATACAGACCTGGAATCATTAGGTTAGTAGTGTTTTATTGGTTGAAACAATAGAAATGGAGGAGATTACTTACAAAAAGAAGGAGCCCTGGTGGTGCCATGGTTAAAATTGCTCGACTGATAACTGAAAAGTCAGCATTTCAAACCTACCAACTGCTCATGGGAGAAAAGACCTGGCAGTCTAGCCTCATAAAGACTATAGTCTAGGAAACCCTATGAGGCAGTTCTGCTCTGTCCTATAGGGTCTCTATGAGTCAGAATCACACAACAAAAACAACTCAGGAAAAGAGTATAAAGCTAGAATTTTTTTTGCTTTTGTTTTTAAAGGAGGGCCAAGAGTAAAACTCTGGGGAATATAAGCATTTAGAGTAATGTAACAATGAACAAACAAGGAGAATGTTCTTTTTGTTTGTTTGTTTTGTAATATACTCAGAATTATGGCAGATTTTTTAACTATCTTCTTAAAGGCAAATTGTTTTGATATTGAATGATGCCTCATCTTATAAAACATTTTATCCTTGTCTTTCGAATTATTTATGAAATTTAGAATGCAAATATAACACAAAATTCTGGTTTAAATATTAAAATAAATTTACTACTGTAAAACCTGCAATAACTGGAACCCGTGTAAGGTGGAAACCTGTCAGAAAAGGAAAACTCCATTAAAGCGAACAATAGAAAAGTGTTAAGACTGCACTCTTTCAAAGGTGGAAAACTTGTGAGACCCAGAAAAACAAGGCAGTCCCATCGAATACCAGCTCTCACAGGTTTCACTATATATCTTGTAAACACATCAAAACCACATTTTGATCTAATCACTGTGTCACAAAACAAAACAATCTTTAAATCATGTATTTGAGACACTTTGTGGATTAGGTACAGGGTTTAAAGGTGTAGGTTCTTGAAGGCCTACCCTGTGCATGTTGTTTCAAAAATAGTGATTCTTGAAATTCCTGTGGGAATGGTTTTTGGTGATTCTTTATGGAGTTAGGACCTACAGGGGTTTATATTTTTGAGTTCAGGAAACAAGATGGATAAATAGTACCAAAGGTGATTTGAGGGAGAATAAGACTTGATTTTATTTGCTTCCAGGAAATCATGGTTCCAAAGTGATTATAAACTTACAGATTGAAAGGCTCAAATAAAGACTGAAAGCTTATCCACTCTACTGAGAGGTACATGCTTGTGGGCTTTAGAATAAGAATATAGTACCATCAAAAATGATAGATGAGAACCAAAGGATTGTGGTGTTGGAAAGACTACCAAGCACAGGGGGGTGGGGTAATTGTAGTGATGGAGAAATATAGGCTGTTATATTGTACTGGATTTACCAGAATATTTGGACTTAGTGTATCCAAAAAAACAAACATGAAAAAAAGCAGTTGCCGTCCAGTAGACGTCAAGTGCCCTGGAGTCAGTTCCGACTCATAGCCACCTTATAGGGCAGAGTAGAACTGCCCCATAGAATTTCCAAGGAGCGGCTGATGGATTCAAACTACGATCTTTTGGTGAAGAGCCCTAGCTCTTAACCGCCGTTAAAAAAAAAAAAAAAAACCAATGCTGCATCTAAAACCAAAAACACCAAACCCGCTGCCTTCCAGTCGATTCCAATTCATAGGGACCCTATAGGACGAGTAGAACTACCCCAAGGAGTTTCCAAGGAGCGCCTGGAGGATTCAAACTGCCAGCCTCTTGGTTAGCAGTCATAACACTTAACCACTATGCCACCAGGGTTTCCTACTGTATCTAATGACTCTCAAATGTACATAGGAATTCTATAGCATTTTCTTTTTAACTGTTACAGTGCTTATTTGTGCCAGACATTCTTCTAAGCGCTTCACAGTTGAATGCTTATAGAAAACCTTGAGGTGGGTAGTTTTTTCCCTCAATTAACAGACAAGAGGTAGGCACAGAGAGCAGCTGAGTAGGATTCAGGAAGGACAGCCTGGCACTAGATTCTGTACTATTAACCCCTATACTGTCTCATTACTACTGGCATTCCTACTTCATAATTCACAGAAAGCAAATATTTTAGTTTGGTTTTTTTGCATGTCTGCCTAATATTTTTGTGTTCCTCCTTCCAAGTTTGAAGTGAGTTCAGATTAAATATTAGCCATAAAAAAACCCAGTGCCTTCTTATAGTTTTTTTTATTAAGTATATTTGCTGTGATATACATGACTTTAGGGGTTATACTCCTTATAGTAAAACAGCAGTCTCTTCATGCTTAAACTTATTTTTTGCAAATTAAAACTTTTAGCAATTTGCTAATATATATAAGGTGCTCACTCAGTCTTTATAATGATTGATTAATTAGTTGCATAAATTAATACATGCTTATTGGGATAAGAGCAACATGGAACAAAATTGAGCTTTCCAGTATTAATGTTTAACTTGCCACTTAAGAAACCTTAGGAGTTTAGGAGGCGGGGCCGAGGGAATAGCCAGATGCTTCCGGCAATCCCTCTTACAACAAAGACCTGAAAAATCAAGTGAAGTGATTATATTCATGACAAGCTAGGAGCCCTGAACATCAAAGGCAAAGTCAAAAAACAGACTGAGTGGCAGGCGGAGAAAGAAACCTGAGGAATGTGAAGTTGATTTTTTATTCATTCATTAAATTCACCATCTATAATTATTTCTGTACTTTATAATAGAATCTTTAGAACAAGAATATACAGTGTTCTTTATCTCTACTATGAAGGTGAGGATTCCATCCCCTCAGTAGTTTCTATTACTTTTTACACCTCTTGAATATTGGACTCCTTGAATGTTGGAGACTTGAATTTTTTCTGTTCATACACTACACTGTTATCCTCAACCTCCCCTTCCTATGGTCTGCTTCTTAGGAAGTTATACTGTGCAACTGAAGCCACAGGCCCAGGAGCTATCCTAGATCCCTTTATTTCCTTCAGGTCCTATGCCCATCGTTATAACTTCTCTCATTAATCCTTTACTCCTCTTTCTGTGGCTCTGCCTTTATCAGGCCCTCATCAAATCTTGCCTATAGTATAACAGTGATTTCCTGCTGTTTCATTCTTGCTAAATCTCCCAACCTCCTTCCTATCTCAATTCCTCCTTCATCTACATAAGAGAAGGATCTGTTTAATCTAAAAAGTTATTATTTATTCTATAATTAAAAGCTTTTAGTTGGTCCCCATTATAGTCAGAATAAAGGCTAAATTCCTTAGCAAGTTGATATGCTTTCCTGATTCTTATCTGGTAAAAGAGTAGGAGTTCAACAAATATTTGTAGAATGAATGAATAGGAAATTTTTTTTCTTAATGTTTGCAATTATCATTGTAATTGAATGCAAGTTGAGATGAATCAGTTATTAAGTATCTCAACTGAGGTTTTTATAGAAGAAACTTGGTTGTAGCCAAAGGAGATAAAGGTTGATGTACTGTGTGAGGTTCAGATATTATGTTTTGATGATTTTTAATGGTGCACATATGCTTTATGTCTGGGGGCTAATTTGATTTTTGAGGTTGATCTCTAAGAAGTAAAATCACATATTGTTTATTTTTGACTAAAAGTTGACTGCTAGAATATTTACAACATAAGCAGAAGATTATATAAAAATCCTGTATGGAACCAGTCAAATCTCCTTAACAATGTTTTGATGAGGGCATAAAGAAGAAATGCAAATAAGTTTTAACTATCTTGATAATTTCTTTTGATTAACAAAAGCTACCTGAACCTTAGCTGAGGATTTTGAGACTATCACAGGGCTTGGCAGAAAAAAAAAGTTCTATGATTGATTAGTGATGTCTGCCATGAGTATAGCAATGGCAGATTATAGCATGCATGCCATGTTTGTTAGCCCTGACTGAAATTTTCTTAAACTTTAAAAGAGTGTTTACTTGGAAGAGTGTGAAGAGTGCTGCTTGCACTAAAAGTACCCTAGCCTTTAAAATTATTATAATAATTTATTCCAGGTTTTTAGGTAAAGTGACCAGTTGAATGAAATTCACGTGTATATCTGTGAATGCTGATGAGGATCTATTGAAAGTAGGTTTATTTGAGACTGACAGAGATGATACTTTGTAAGCAGCATAAAAGTATTATCATAATGTCTTAGAAATCTTCACAAATACATAGGGTAATGAATTAATAACAAAAGGAACATTAAAATATTAAAATTTAGGATCAGTTTGCAAAAAGAAAATATCATATAACAGTGCACAGAGTATGAAGTCTAACAGACCTACCATATTTTAACACAAATAACACATGCCTTCTACATTTGTTTGCCAATCGTGCCATCCCCCTGCAAGGTATTTTTGTAAGCATATTATGCTAACTTTTTTACAGCAACAGGTAAAAAAATTGGCATAGCGGCACTTATGAAATTACCTCATCGGGGGAGAGCACTGATGGAAAGCCAACATAGAAGGTGTGTTATTTGTGTAAAAATGTGGTAGATTGGAATGTCAGTATTATTATTTATAAGATGTTTAACTTGTACAACTGAGTTAATGTTTAAAAGCTTCAGTTTCATATTTGTCAGTAAGGGTATAGTATCATCTTTGTAGGACTGTGATGAGGAATAAATAAGAAAATGAATGTTGTACTTTTATGTCACTTGTCAAAAGTCATATACAATGTCACTTAACAAGGACACACTGAGACCAGTCTCTTTCTGTTACCTCCATTAATATACTTCTGATAATTCTATTCTTGAAACAATTTCATTTGTTTTAAATGTGGAGATATTACATGCTATAGTCTGACAGTCCTATCCAGTGACTATTGATCAGTCATCATTTAATTTTTGAGCATATACCAACCCCATGCTAGGGACTGATAATGCAAAAATGAATTTGAAATAATCTCTGAGGAGGACAGCACAATCTGTTCTAGATGAAGAAATTTCACCTGATCAATTGCCCTATTAACGTAGTAATTAGAGAAGAAAAAAGAGCTGTGGACAAATGGATGACAAAACAATTAACTCTAGAGACTTGAGAAATGTTTAAACTCAGATGTGACTTGGGATCATGATTTTGAAGTAGAAGTAAGATTTCATATGGAGAAGGGAAGAAATGATGATTCACACAGAGGAAACCTAATGAGAAAGTCATGGATCCATAGAAGAGGTCACAGACAAGAGGCAGGGGTTGGTGGCAGCAGAGAAAATGGGTGGAGAGGCGTAGAGGAGATGAAACTGTAAATTAGGTTGAGAAAATACAGGAAGAGCTCTATAAACCAAATCACAGGGCTTGGAGTTTATCTTGCTGACAATGGGGAGTCAATAGCAATTTCAAAGAAAGAGATTCACATCCATTTTATGGGAAAAAGTTAAGTATGTTGGAGAAAAATGATTTGATTTGCCTGGAAAAAATAAGGGACTGATAAATATGGAAACTAGAGGAAAGGTGTTACTAGAGTTCATGAAAAGATGACAAGGAGGTACAAAAAAAAAAAAAAAAAAAAGGAGAGGTAAAATATCAAGACACCTCCCAGATTTCCATATTGAACATTGGGGAAAAGCGTTGGTGACATTATGTCTAACTACCAAAGTTAGAAAGGCTGGTTTGTAAAGAAAGATGAGTTAGGTTTTAAACATTTTTGAATATCTAAGAGAAATGTAGGTGAGATGTCTAGGTGGAATATCTAGGAGATATCAAAAAGGATATTTAGAAAAAAAGCTTTAGCCTAAAAAAGTTTAGAATTGAGATTAGAGTTTGAAATATAGATTTTCTAGAAAAGGAATGGAAGAGTGAACTAGCTGATATCTAGATTTATGATTTTGAAAATATTTGTGGTTATAGCACACAACTTTGGAGGTAGGGGCAGTGAATATTCCCATATTTTAGAAGTAGGACTAGTAGCTAGAGCAGTAGCAACTGTGTCAGAAATGCTAAGCAAGAGATGAAGATTTCCAGAAGGAGACTGTCAGTATCTAAAGTGGCAGCATGACTGAAGATTTGGACTCACAAGAGGCATGGCTTGAAGTGTTTCAATCATGCTATTGGGCTTTGGAAACCACATTAGTGGATATTCTGTAGAGCCTAGCTACTCTAATTTTGGTAGCCAAGAAATCACCTGAGGATTCTATTAATATGTAGATTCTGATTCTATTGGTCTCAAAGGGAATCTGGGAATTTTTGTATTTCTAAGAAGTCTCAGGTGATGCCAATGTTACTTAACTGTGGGCTACACTTTTCAAAATGAGAGTTTAGTGATTGGTCAAACTGGATAATTGCAATTCAGGACCTGTCTGCTTAAAAAGCTTTTCTTCTTTATAATAAATGGGTATTATGTTTTTACATGAGAATTTACACTGAAACTGGGATAGAAAGTTCTGGCAGTTTGGTTCCTGCTGTGTATGGAACACCAGATGAATTCCATCCTTATTTATTTATTTGTTTGTTAGCTTTTCTGCATGTTTATTTCTTTTAATTATTGACTGTATTTAGCTATTCTCCTCTTCCATTCCATGTTGGAGGGTCACAGAAAGGAAGCATTGTCTTGATATTCCATTTTACAGAAAGATGACCAGGTACTTCCTTTAGTAGAACTTACACTGAGTATCAAAATATTTACATCTTTTGTGCTTTTGTTCCTAACATTTTTTTTTTTGCCTACCTGTAAACTAGAAAAAGTCATATTTGACATTTCAGAAAAAAAGCATAATCTTCAATCCAAATGTCTGAAATTCCTTAGTTTACTGATTTTTTACTCTGTTTTTGTTGCCTCAGAGACCCCACTTACCTCAGAGCTGTGTCTACATCTCCCATGTGTCAGTTACACTAATAAACTAGTCTGTCTGTAAACCTGAAACTTGGGAAATAATGTTAGCAAGTACTGTTAAAAAAAACACTTTTTTATTGCCTGGGGAGGCAGCAAGGATAAAAATGTAAAGAAAAATAAAGGTCATTAGGAAGAGAAAAATATTGAGTCACCAATCAAATAAAGTTATGAGTGGGATATGGAGAGATTGATTGTATGAGCATTTGAAAAAAAATTTTTAAATCGGAAAGGGAGAGGAATATTAAGACTGAGAGCTTGATGTTTCTGTCCACTCCAGATTACTAGGGATTTTAAGGCTGAAGTAATAGCTTGATTTTCATTACAAATGTTCAACTAAGCCTTTCTTACTGTCTTCCTGTCTTCTTTTCAAATAAGGAAATAGAAATAGGGAGTGATAACAGCTCTAAGTGACATTACCAAGGACATGAAAGCAAAATTATAATTAGGAACCAAAGTTAACAAATTTCTAATTAAATCACACACACACACATTGCCTTGAGTTTTATAAAATACTATAGAAATACTGGATATTATGCCAACTTGATACATTATCTACTGGTCTTCAAATGGAAGTAACAGAGTCAAAAAATAGTTTTTCCAAGGCATCTATGCTTCTTGGTCTGTAAACATCTGTGAGTGGTAGAGATTTACATAGTCTAAGGCCAGTGTGTTTTGACTAGCAACTATTAGAGATGAAAATTGGTACAAAATGGTCTGAAAGTAGCTGGAGATTATGAAAAAAAATTTTTTTTAAAGTGAGAATAGGTGAGACCCATGGGTTGACTTTTGAAATGTTTTCTTTATTACCTATACTGGAAAATAAACTATTTCATGGAATTGTGATGCTGCCCCATCAATAAATCTACTATGTTGATGTTGGGTACCATTGAAGCGATTCTGACTCATAGCAACCCCATGTGACAGAGTAGAACTGCCCCATACAGTTTTGTTGGCTGCAGTCTTTATGGAAGCAGATCATCAGGTATTTATCTTACAGAGCCTCTGGGTAGCTTCAAACTGCCAAGCTTTTGGTTAGCAGCCAAGTGCTTAACCATTGCACCAACAGGGTTCCTTAAACCTACTATAAGGAATATTAAATCTTGTAACAATACTAAGCATTTGTGGCAATTATACCATCTTTCCTTCATCAGAGTAATTACTTCCTAGAGGTTAAAAGTAATAATAGATAAAAATAGTTTTCATTCTTCCTTTTTTTATGATACTAAATTCCATACGAAGATTACAGAGAATCCTTTATGCATGTCATAATCAAAATCAGTTTATTATAAAAAGCAAATTAAACTTTATGTGATTATAAAATGCAGGCACTGGAAGATAAGTTAGAGATCATCTGATTGAACAGCTTTGTTTTATAAGTTAAAGTATGTGCATATTCCAAATTCAAACATAGTCACATGAAGAACACAGGTTTTTTTGTTTTTTTTAACATGATTTTTTTATTCAAGGATTTGTCTTCAGTTTCACTGATCCTGTTTTCCATTGTTTCAAATTTGCCCCTAAAACCTTCTATTACACTGTCCATTTCTGAAATCTTGCTGTTTATCTTTTGGGTTTCTAATTGCTGTCTTCATATGATTTCTAGTTTTTTACTTATTTTGACATTTCATTCCTGTATTATTTTCCTGAATTCTTCCATTGCTTTGTCTGTGTTTTCCCATATTTTTCTATATGTCCCATGATTTTGTCTATTTTTTCTTTATTTTTGTCTGTGTTTTTCTTCATCTTTTTCCTGATTTATTGGAGAACCCTGAGTATTAGCATTTTGAATTCCCATCAGGTAGTTTCAGTGCCTTTTCTTCTACCGGAAGGCTGCCTGATATTTTATTTTGTTTGCTTTCTGGAACTCCTGTCCTGTGGGGTTTTTTTGTTGTTGTTGTTGTTGTTGTTTTAATGTTTTAGTATTTCTGCTATCTCCAGTATATTCAGAAATTATTTTCTTCATTTATTGATTATATATTGCTTTTACATTGTTTGGATATTTGTTTTGTTCTGCTTTTTTGTTTTATTCAGTTATGTCTAGGCAGGTGGGCTGGGCATGTTTTGTTGCTTACTCATTTGTGGGCCTGATACTTCTCACCACCTTGTCCAGGCGGACAGGGCTGGTCGCTTAGCTATGGTGCAACAGGACAGGTCCAGTGGGGTGGGGTGGGGTTGGGTTATTTGTAGCAAAAATTGGAGCCAATAGGGCGAGGCTGGGAGGCAGTGTAGGGTGGGGTCCGGGGATTCGTGCAGGTGCTGTTTAGGGGTGCAATCCTCAGCACACAGTGCAGTTAGGCAGGAGGGAAGGGAGAAGATATGATATGTGGAGCTAAGTGGGTGAGAGAAAGAAGAGAGAGAAACAGAAGCAAAAAAAGAAAAAAAATAGTAAATAAAATGGCAACATGATAGGATTGGCAGGTGGGGGTGGGGCAGACCCGGCAAGGCTGTGTGCTGGTGGCTCTCTAGCTGAGTGGTGCAGCATGGCCGTTTGAGAAGGGGTGAGTGTGGCACACAGGACTAGGTGGGTGAGAGAAAGGAAAAGAAAGGAAGGAAAAGAGAGAGAGAGAGAAGAAACAGAAAAAAAAAAGAACAAAGAAAACAAACTAAGTAAATTTGATACTGAGGGAGCCTGCCAGTGGGGATGATGTGGACCTGGGGAGGCCGTGTGCTGGTGGCTCTCTGGCTGAGCGGTATTACACAGGCCATGCAGAAGGGGCAGAATGGCACATGGGGCTAGGTGGGAGGAAGAAAGGAAAGGAAGGGAAAGAGAAAGAAGAAAAAAACAAAACAAACAAACATAAATATGGTGCTGGGGGAGCTGGCCACTGGGGGGCAGAGCGAAATTAGGATGACAGTGAGCTGATGTATCTCTTGCTGGGCCACGCAGCATTGAGGGAGCAGAGGCAGTGTTGGGTCTAGGTGGGAGGGAGAAAGAAAAGGGAGAAGGGAAAAGATAAAAACAAATAAAAAATATGGGGCTGAGGGAGACGGCTTGTGGGAGCAGCACAGACCCAGGAAGGCCATGTACCAGAGGCCCTCTAGCCAAGTGGTACATACAGCACAGTCTGTGGGGGTGGGGGTTGTGCACAAAACTAGGTGGGTGGGAGAAAGTAAAGGAAGGAGGAAGAGAGAGAGATGAAACAACAACAAAATAAATAAAACCAGAACAAAAACAAACAAGCAAATGACCCTGAAGGACCCAGTCAGTGACAGCGGCACAGACATGGGGAGGCTATGTGCCAGTGACTCTCTAGCTGAGGGGGTGCAGCATGGCCCTTCCAGATAGGGTAGGTGTGGTGGATAGAGCTAAGTGGGCAGGAGAAAGGAAAGGAAGGAAGAGAGAGAGAGAGAGAAGAAATGGGGGGTAAAAAAAAAAGAACAAAGCAAACGAACTAAAAAAATATGGCACTGAGGGAGCCTGCTGGTGGGGGCGATGTGGACCTGGGGAGGCTATATGCTGGTGGCTCTCTCCCCAAGCAGTGTAACACAGGCTGTTCAGAAGGGGTGGAGTGGCACACAGAGCTAACTGGGCGGGAGAAGTGAAAGGAAGGAAGAAAGAGAGAACAAAAAATAAAAGCCAAAACAACAAGAATAACAAAAATGGCCCTGAAGTTGCCAGCCAGTGGAGGAGAGGTGGACCCAGGTGGCAGTGAGCTGGTGTCTCTCTGGTTGAGCGACTGTAGCCCATTGGAAAGCAGTGGAGGCTGTGTAGAGGAAAGAAGGCCGTGGGACAGGAAAGCATGTATCTCTGGTTGCTAAGTGCTTTGTCTCCTGTTGGGAGCTCCATGAAGTTGCCTTCCCATACTCCATGTCTGTGTTCCTTGGTGGCTGTCATCCAAGAAGGCGAATCTGTGCTGCGTTAGCTGGTAGAAGACATCCACTCCCTAGCTCTCCTTACTCTCTGCTCTCTGTCAGTTTCTTATTCCATTCAGTGCTTGATCGAGTTCTCTATCCTTTCATTTGCGTTCTTTATTCCTTCATTTGATGCTTAGGGTTCCATGATTGATGTTTATTTCTGTTTTACTTAGTTTTTCAGGTCTTTGCTGCAGGGGAATACCATGGTACTTCGGTGTGTAGTGCCATATTGGCTCCACCTCATGATTTTTTTTTATTATAGATAATTTCAAACATATATAACCATTATCAATTCACGACCAATCTTGTTTTATTTATTCCCTAACCTTTCCAAACTCCTACTCCCACAATTGAATATTTTGAATCAAATATTCAGCATTATTTTATTTTATTTTATTCATAAATGTTAAAAAATACATACCCAAAAGATATTCACAGTACTATGACCACACTTTAAAAATGTAGCATTAATTCAATAACAACAACAGTGAACTCAAATATACCAACAACAATGAAGATGGTGCAGGACCAGGCAATGTTTGATTCTATTTTACACGGTAACACCATGAGTTGGAGCTGACTCAACAGCAGCTAACAGGAACAATAATTAATAGCATAATGGCATTTTGAATAATATTTTTATGAAAAATTTATTTTATTCTTTTCTTGTAAATATCTTTTTAATAAAATAGTGAAAGGAGGTAATATAAAAATAAAATTAAAAATAAAATTGTAAGGGACCACTATTAGAAATTATTAAGACACTTGAAAAACATCAAAAATAAATTCTTCTAGTATTCAAAAAAAAGATATTAGATAATGAAATTATGTAGTATGACAGCTTTTATGATGGGCATTTTTCACTCAGTATAATTCTCTGGAGATTCATCCAACTGTTGCCAGTACTAATAGTTTGTTTCTTTTAATAAATTATTCTATGGCATGTGCCAAATTTTGTTTACCCATTCACCCACTGAAGATATCTGTGTTCTTTCCAGTTTGGGGATATTATGTATAAAGATGTTATAAACAGTTGTGGAAAAAAAAAATAGTGTTAATTACTTAATCTCACTCAATAAAAAATAAGCAGTTATTAAAACTTCCCCAGTTTTCTCATATATTTTAGTAGCTGTTTGTTTGAATAAGATTCTATACATTACAAGAGAGTCTTTGAGTTTTTGAAAGACTCTATAGGCTCTGTCTGTTTCCATAATTTTTTTCTTGCAATTTGTTCAAAAAATTGAGTGATTTGTCTTGTTGAATGCACCACAGTGTGAATTTTTATTATTGAATTTCTTGAACACCCATACCCTTTGCCGTCAAATTGATTCTAAATCATAGTGACCCTATAGGACAAAATAAAACTGCCCCATAGGTTTCCAAGGCTGTAATCTTTACGGAAGCAGATTGCCACATCTTTATTCCATGGAGTGGCTGGTTTGAACCACTGACCTTTCAGTTAGCAGCCAAGTGCTTATACACTAAAAAAAACCCAAAAATTGTCTCCATTATTCAATCAATAATTATATTAATAATATATCACCTATTACTACACTGGAGCCCTGGTGGTACAGTGATTAAGTGATACAACTCCTAACCAAAAGGTCAGCAGTTCAAATCCATTAGCTGCTCCTTGGAAACTCTATGGGACAGTTCTACTCCGTCCTGTAGGGTCTCTGTGGGTCAGAATTGACTCGATGGCAATGGGTTATTACCACAGTTACTCTGTTGATTTGGTGATATATAATATGTTATGTTTTCAAAATTTATTAATTTTCTCTCAAAATAAGAAAGTATGCAAACTCCCAATATCTAGGATAGTCTTGGTACATTTTGCTCAATCGAGGAAACTATCAAGAATTCAATTTCCTAAAAAGAAAACAGAGCATTCAGTCTGTTTTAATTTTGTCAAATTGAACACAGTATTTTGAGTGTGCTTAAATTCTTTCAAGGAAATGTTCTGATAAATTACTCTATGCTTTCTAATAATAAATTGTAGTGATTACCTTGAGAAAGACTTTCAGTGTTTACAAGCCTAAATAACTAAAGTAAAATGTTAAACATGTTAATTACATAAAAGGAGTATAAACATAGCTATGGGAGCATAGAGATTGAATATGGGTATGAGATAATAGGAAACCCTGGTGGCATAGTGGTTAAGTGCTATGGCTGCTAACCAAAAGATCGGCAGTTCGAATCAACCAGGTGCTCCTTAGAAACTCTATGGGGTAGTTCTACTCCGTTCTGTAGTGTCGCTATGAGTCAGAATTGACTTGACGGCAGTGGGTAGTGAGTATGAGATAATAAAATGTTATATGGACTTGGTGTCATTTAAGGTAAAAATAATAAATAATTTTTTTTTTTTAAATGGATAGAATTTGGTATGACAGACGCAGGTAGAAAGTATTCCCATATGAATTATAGCAGGAGTAAAGGCAGAGAAAGGGAAAAGAACAAATGATATTTGAGCAACAGTAAAAGTTCCTTTTAGCCAGAAAATGTGTTAGATGACAAAGGTGATGAGGGTGGAAACATAAGACCATTCTGTAAAGGTCTTTCAATGTCAATATTTGCTTTGAATCTGCCACTGATTAGCTGCATGTTTTAGGACATTTACTGTATCTCTTTGGGTTTTTTCTTCCTTCACCTATAATATCAGGGGACCAGCTGAGATAATTTTTGTGATTCCTTCTAGCTCTGATTTTCCATTTGGAATAAGTATATTCTGGAGAATGAATAAAATAATCATAATCAATATGGCTTTTGATCTCCTCTAGGCCACAGATATTATTGGAGGTGCTAAGGGATTGAGTTAGTGTGATGAACATGGAAATTGAAGGTGGGCATGTATGCAAATGAATTTCTAGAAGTTGATTCAGCATGATTGGATATTGATTGACCATTATGATAATTAAAAGGAAAAAAGGATAAGTCAGCTATTGAATTTTCAGGCTCACATGACTAAAGAAAAAAAAACTAAAGGGACCAACTGCTGAGAACTTTGGAGATAAAAGAAGGAAAATGGAAAGTTTGGTGCAATGAGTTTTGAAGATCATGCAAATGGACAAGTCTGTTAATTCAGTTGATATTTGATGGCTGGGAGTATGAAGCAGAGGTTTGTGCTAGGAGGGAGAATTGTAATTGAAATCTTAGGTAAGAAATAAATTGCTAAGTGAAATAATGCATAAAAATGTTTGAGGAAAGAGAACATAACCTCGGGGGAAAAGTCTGACTTTAAGAGATGGGGAATGGAAGAGGACCCAATGAAAGAAAGAGAAAATGGACAGGAGTGATGGTGAACAAACCAGGTAAGTGGATTAGTATGGCAGTCTATCAGAAAGAAAATTCAAAAATGTAGAGGGACCAACATGGTCAAACACAAGGGCTTTAGAGCAGGATGAGAACTAAGTAAAACTTTGGGATTTTACAGGATAGCAGCTTCACAACTGTAAAGAAAGCACACAGAAGCCAAGTTTCAAGGGACTAAAGTGTGATGGCTTGGTATGAAAATATAGGCAGCAAGTATGGAATAATGGAATAGTCTTTCAATAATAAGCCAAAAGACACATGCAAGCCACAAAACCAAATTGATTTTAGCCAATTCACTTAACCTCCCTGGATTTTATTTTGTTTTGTTTCCAGTTCTATGTTAGGAATTATTACGAGTTATAGCACTTCTTTAAAATTGTGGAGGAACAATCTATGAGGTGACTTTAACTCCCTGAAAGAAAATCTGTTGTTTTATTGTTTTCTCTTCTGCTAATCTTAGTGTTCATTTTGGAGACTACAGAATAAGATGTATTGATAAACCTTTGGGTGATTATCTTACTCTTGGACTGACAAAGTAGACTAAGACATTCACAAAAGATTTTTCTTCACTCTGTGTTTTTATCTTAAATTATTATCTGATATTATTGTATTGAAATAGGCTGGTTTTATTTTTGAATTAGTTTTGTTACCAAGGTAGTACAGAATCATTGTATTCAAATAACAATTTATCACATAGCAAATGTAAAAAACAAGAGCTCTATGAACCTGTAAAGTTCAGTCCATGTGAGAATGTTGTCCTCAGCTTCCCCCTGGAGCCAGACAATTATAAGGACCCACATGCACCCACCATAACCTGACTCAATGGAGTAAGAGTTAACTTGAGAGACTCATCCTCATCTTAAGAAATACTTATCTTGATTAGAATTCCCTCTGTTCGATAGTAGATCAACTACGAGATCAACTCCAAATGACCCTTTTAGCCCTGATTCCAACAACACATGTTGCTCCTGATATTTGAAGGACTTGGAGATTGTACATGTGGAACAATCTGGCTTATGTAGACTCATCCACAGTTCACCTCAGAACTGATTCTCCACTCAGACATCAACCCATGTCCATCTCAGGGTCTCCTCAGTCTCACTATTATCGCTATATACTTGAGAATACTAATTTCAGAACCCTTAAGTAAATCAGAGATCAATTTAGCTTAAAATGTAAATTTGCACTTTGTTTTATAAGCTACTGACCTTCAATTTAAAGGAAGTGTAACAATGTGACCCTGTTCTATCAGTGTATCATTAAACTCTCTTTCAAATCACTGGTTAAAAGCACAGATTTTGA
The DNA here is from genome assembly GCF_030014295.1 of Loxodonta africana. Lineage (NCBI taxonomy): Eukaryota > Metazoa > Chordata > Mammalia > Proboscidea > Elephantidae > Loxodonta > Loxodonta africana. Next base: position 57,005,441 of record NC_087345.1, on the reverse strand, counting down.
AATTTTTATTGTTCTTATAACTTGGTTTACATACTGCCTTCTAGTATGTCTTTGATCAAAGGTTTTAATTTAAACAATCATTAAGGAATGTAGTTAAAGCATGTTCAGAAATTTATATGAAGTACTAGTTATGTTTGTTTTTGAAGAATTCAACACCACTTTAACTTCAATTTTGGTGTAGATCTGTCTTTGGACAAAATGTTTTTATTATTCACTCCCTTAAAAAAATTCTGCCTAGTACTAAGAGTCAACAATAACTCATTAGATAAAAACCAGGTGTTTTAAAACTCTTGGTTTTCAAAATAATATTAGATTTTAAAAAATAAGAAACTACATTCATCTCATAACTCTTCTTTTTACTTCAGTATTTGAAAACTAGATCTTTCTATCAGTGAGCCAAACTTTAGCTTTCCTGAAGTTTTCAGTCATCTATAAAAGGTGAATTTTTTAAAGAGAAAATAATACTATTAAAAATAATAATATTATGAAGCCATAATTTTAAAGTCAGCAATGACACTCTATTTCAAGGAGTATACTGCATTATTTCATAGTACGTTCATAAACAAAGGTCATTATATATATGTTGCATTGTCATAATTTTCTAATTAATTTGTTCTTTATACATGTTCCAGTTGCATTTCATTAACTCATAGTTTTCTTGTAAGTTTATGTTTTCTTTCCATGTTCAATGAATCTCTTTAATTCAATTTCTCTGTTTCTCCTCATACAGTCTGGCAGCCAGATATGCAACTCAGTCTAATCACAGTGGAATTGCAACCAGTCAAAAAAAGCCTACTAGGTCAGTTAATATCTCTAATTTATTGCTTGTTAGTGATATTCAAGTAAATGCCCAGTAATATTTTGTTCTAACGCTCTAAAATTCAAAAACAAATGACACAATTCTGGATGAAATGAATTCTTCCGTAGCAGATTTCAAAACACATTTTCAGAAATGACCATGTTTATGCAGATCATTCGATGGGTTTTGGCTTCTCTAGGTGCAGTGGTTAAGAGTTCAGCTGCTAACCAAAAGGTTGGCAGTTCGAATCCACTAGGCACTCCTTGGAAACCATATGGGGCAGTTCTACTCTGTCCTATAGGGTCACTGTGAGTTGGAATTGAGTCGATGGCAATAGGTTTTTTTAATCTTAGTTTAGGTACACACAGTACTGAGACTTGGCTGAAGTGTGTGTTCTAGTCTTAGAGCAAATTTTACAAAATTTTAGCTTGAAGGCCTCATTCTTTCCAGGCCACATATCTGGAAGTTATACAACAAAATTAGTTTTTGAGATGGATGCTCATTGATTATTACATGTTTTAAAGGAGAATTGAGACAGTTTGGCAAATTTCAAGGGAGAATTTCACACCAGAGTAGCCTAAACTGTTCTTCTACCTAAAACAGTTTAATTTTTCTCCTTTATGCTGTATGTATTGGAAAAAGTTCTATTATAATAAATTACAGTGTGTTATGTACTGTTTGGAAAGCACTGGCATATAAAACAATGTTTTAAAAGAGTTATTCAAATATTAAGTTGCTGAGGGGATGATGATAACATAGGACAGCTGTGTAAAGCCACAGCAAATGTGTTTTGCACCCCTGATTATTATATGTTTATATGCACTATCGCACTCACTGGGGAGGCCTCTCGGTGCTGGTTTACTAGTCATTGCTTCACTAATAAATCATGTTATGTAATGTTCGACCACAAGGACTGCTTCTGATGCCTTGACTTGAGGTATGTGCCTTTCCTCTTGCCTGGGTTTTCTAAGTTGTGTTCATTTCCATAGTGGTTAAAATGATTCTGGAGAGAAAAAATAAAAAAGAGTATTTAATTAAAACTTAGAATAAATAAATTAGACATGCAAGGAACAGTGACCTGCCATGTACAGTAAGCTTTTTTTTATTACCACTTCTGAGACTTGTGCATGTAAAATATATTTTAAGTAATTTGTTTTAATAGAACATCCTCTCATTTTTTTGCTTCTTTCTCATTTGTCTTTTTAGTACTTTGATGAATGATTTGGAGGTTCTGGCTACCCGTCAAATTAGTATAATGAGGAGAACAAATGGATTTTTTAATTTGTTTTAATTTGTTCTTCTGAGGCCTGAAGATCACTCGGCTTCATGGGTCACAGTAAAGATAAAAAGGCATTTTAATTGCACTCTAGAAACAGGTCAAGTTTCATTGCAAACAGGGCGAGTTTTGTGACACAAATTATTTATACCTGTAGGTTTGGAATGAACTTTCTGTGTCTATGGCTATGTCAATAATAATGGTTCTCAGATTTATGATTATTGGGACAACTTGCCAAATTAATTAGCTAAGTTCTTCCTGCAGAGTACAATCACCAGTACTGTAAATTCCTGGCATCTGTGGTTATCGTGTTATAGACTCTTGTAGATGCCTTCGACCAAAAGTTAAATGCTGGAATCATTTGCCAAAGATTCTAATCCTGTGTATGACACAACCTCTAATTAGCAAAATAGCCAAATGAAATATTAATTAGCCATATGTATATAAACTCCAAAACACAGTGAACATTTTGAAACCATTAACTATTCCAGGAAATCAGCACTTCTATTTTTAAGCTGATATTTGTGCTTCCCTGATGTTCATTCCATTTAGCAATACCCATTACTATTAAAAAAGGTATTTGCATTAACTAAGAGCTTAGTTTCCTAATAAGGTATGGACAAAATAAAGTCAAGTAGTATTATGAAGTTGAGTGAAAAATGTGAGTATTATAACAACAAGGTTGTAAAATTTTGGTATGTCTTGGGTACCAATATGTCAGATATATATTTCTTTTATTAAAAAAAATTATAAAGTAGAGTTGTGTAAAAATACAGTGCCACATTTCTAGACTCTGTATTGTTTTTTGTTTAATTTTCTTTTATAATAGGAGTTTTCAGAGTAGTACACAGGGACAGTCACATGGTGGCAGCAAATAGTAGCAAAGATGTTGGCGACCTTCATTGTCGATGGTTTCTAAATGGATCTTACAAAAAAAAAACACTGTATTAATTGTTATTTTGGATTTTTTTTTTAACTTAAGTAGATGGAGTTTATTATACGCATATAAAATAAAGCAGTAGTATAAGAGCAAAATATAGCAATTAACACATTTTAGGCGCAGTCCATAAAATACTTGAAATTTTAATGAGGAAACTTTAAAGAGTGAAATGAGTGACCCAAAGTGATATTTAGTTATAGTAATAATAAAATTGCTGTACTCATAATCTGTCAAATCCTTCCAATTATAAGATATTCTGCATATATTTCCTCATATCCTGTCCTTCATACATAAAGAGTGGCTAAAGCTGCTGTCACTGTAGGTATAAATTGTCATTCTGCTAACAGTCATTTTCTTCTAAGACCTGCATCTTTTCTTGTCATTTTGCTTCTGTGATCAATTGGCCCCATTGTGAGATAATCAGCCGCAGTTTGGGTCTTATTTTTGGCAAGAGCATGACAGTCTGTGAGTCAGATCAGTCAAATACAAATTGACCTGTGACCTTGGTCTCCACACCATGTTTTAATGACAGTAGCTAACTAGCTTGGGTATTCAGTAAGCATTCGCTGTTTGCAATTTGTTTAATATCTTTATTCTTGTTATTAATATACAAGTGGACTTTAAATGCAACTACCCAAAGATAAAAATAAGTGTCCTATACATTGAAAATAGCATCTTAGCAATGACTGCAGGTAGCTGCTTAAATGCCACACAGAAACATAATAAAGATAACTGTTATTTTCCCCTCATTTTTTATGTAATTTTTATGGTCCTTTTAAGACAAAGCATTATTCATTGTGGGATGAGGTAAGTATAACCTTTTAGATTTAAATATTACTTCTAATTGTTATGTATTAATATACATTGGGGACATGTTTATTGGAAACTGAAACGAGATTTTTTTTTTAATAGTCTCAAACATTGTGTTTAGGTATTTGTCACTTAAAAATCATTTTCTGCTCAATAGATTTTATGACATCATATACTGTCACTTTGCCATTAACCCTTCCCTGCTCAGAACCTCCCGATCACTATCTTTTTGTAAGGTACAATAATGATGTAATTTTTCTTATACTATTTCAGGCTTCCAGGGCCCTCTAGGGTGCCAGCTGCAGGCAGCAGCAGCAAAGTCCAGGGAGCCTCGAATTTAAATAGGAGAAGTCAGAGCTTTAACAGCATTGACAAAAACAAGCCTCCAAATTATGCAAATGGAAATGAAAAAGGTAAGCGTTCACCTGTTACATCATTGCAGCTCAAGTGTAACATACCAGTGTCTTAAATTACACGCTGAATCTGAAGTTTGATCAGTGTTACAGTTTTTAGAATTTTCTAACTGCCCCTTCCTAAATTCTAGCTTTCTTCAAGTATTTTCTAATCTGAAGAACATTTTAAAGAAATAAACTCATTTAAAGTGGTTGCTTTCATACCCAAATATAAATTCAGTTACTCAAAAACATTTCCTCCTAGGATGCATGTAAAATAGCATTTTCTTGTGTCTTTTCATGATTTTCTGAAAATTTATCAAAAAATCTTAAGCCATATTAAGTCTGTTTGAACTCTTAACTTTAATTAATAAAGCATAAAGGCCAGAAGAGTTTTGGGAAGGTATGGTTGGCACACTGAAAAAAAAAAAAGGTAGGTGTTTAAAAGCAGCAGGCCACAAAGATATTATGGCCTTGTTATTCTCTAAAGAGAGAAGTTATTTATATATTTTTTTATTTTCTTGAAATGGTGGTACCTAATTGGAATATTAAATCACTAGGGAAAAAAAGGACATTTAATGAAAATCTGTGGTAAAGCCAGATTATAAATCAACTTCATGCCACACGGTTCTCTCTAACGTGCAAAGTCTACATTTAAAGAGGGGCTGGTTTGATGTGTATTGCTGGGGTAAGGTGTGTGCAGTTCACGTATAAACCAAGGGAAAATTCTTTAAGAACTTATATTAATTTATATTGTTGTAAGCAGTGTGATAGTATTTTCAAATCACTGAAACCTTAAAAATTTTTTCACAAGACTTGACTCTACATGGAACCAGACATGAAAGTAAAAAGTCACAAATATGTGTTATTAGTAGAAGAGCTGGCAAATATGGTTTGACTAATTCAACTAGGCAGGATTTTTTTTTTTTTTTTTTGCTCAGATTAGATAATTTCATATAGAGGATCTGATTAGACAACATTCACTTACTCAGACTTGAAATGACTATGAATTGACTCTCTTTTGTGAAATTTATTTCCCTTACATTGAAGCAAAGGTAGTAGTTGTAAACCCCCTGAGAACGGAACTGTCTGTCTTGATCCCTGCAGTGGCCCCAGCTCTTAAATTGAATAAAAAACAAACAAAAAAAGTGTGTATTTGGAAGTTAGGAGTTTGTCTTTAAAATATAAAGTCTCTGATTTAAGATCCTAATAAATATTATTAAAGAATTATAATTTCCCTGGGGAGAAGGAAGATGGCAATTCCCCATCAGAAACCATGCTTCTTAGTTTAGTTTTATGACTTTCCTAGAAAGTGTATGACAGGTTCGGGCTAACACCTTCTGTTTATGCTATGAAATTCTGGGGGAAGCTAAACATGCATTGAAATAGCGATGTGTTCAATGGACTTGCAAGATGTCTAATTTAGCTTCACGATACCATAGTTGTATAATATTTTTGCAAGAAATTATTAATACTATTGACAGACTAGAAATGCCCTAGACAACCTCATACTCAGAAATCATAGTGTATCTGCATTTTTATCATGTGAAATACTTAAACTTTTATTTCTAGTTTTTAAAAAGGAAAAATCCAAAGATAGACAACCATGAATGTATTATTTGCCATTCAACATCTGTCATATACTTGTAGGAAACAATGCATGTTTAGAAAGTGAGCAATATTTACAGTGACCACAAGATGGAGACAGATGTCATATATTATGAGTCTGACCATGCAAAGCAGATTTCCTTAGGTACTTATCTACACCAAAAAACAAGATTTTTTGTGGCAATTTAGCCATTGCTTTTAATTACAACTAACTTAAAATTCTAAAATATTTTAAGTATGTGATCTCACATTCACAACCGTTTTTAAATACCTTAATATATAAATTAAATGACTATAAACTATCAATAACTTCAGTTTCAATTGTATCATAAGATATAACACAGCATCTAGAATTTGTTTTATATGCAGCATGCAATTTGCTGTTAAACAGGAAATTATAATTTTATGTCAATACATCCAAATTCAATATTTCTAAATCAACCATTGTGTCATTTTATTTTATATTTCCGAAATACTACCTTAAATTATAGGCGCAAACAAAATAATAATAAACATTACATATAAAATAATTTATTATTTTAAATTTCAAAACAGTAAATCTTTTTTGATAAAATTGTTTCATTCAACCTTTTTTTTGCATTAAGATTTATAGTTGTAGCATCACTTATTTAAAAATATAAGATTCCATCTTCTGGCAATTTGATCTCTGTCACAATCTAGTTTCTTTATATATCATGGATGTGAGCAATTGAAAATTAAACAAGAATTTTCAAAGTTTACAGTATTAAAATCACAGAATTCAGAAAGTACTAGCTTGAGTACATTCATTTCATTTAATAAATTAAGAAATCGTTCTTGAAGGTTTAACCAATTTATCCGTAATATGCTCCCTGGATTCTTATAATGAAATATATTTTCTACTTTCTTTACAAGTCTTAGGTGAAAAGGAGCAGTATCAATCAATTTAGGGATCTCTTAGTATTTGTAATAGATTTAGTAAAGTTTTATTCACAACTAAATCAATTTTACTTCACTATTAAAAAATACTATTGTGAGTGCAATAACTTTTCACATGTATGTGTTCTTTTAAATACCTTATTTGCAAATTGTAGGATTTAGCTAATGAATGAAATCAGTAGAGAATGACAAACCATACTTCAAGGATAAATCTAATATCATTTTAATAATATTGCAATTCAAAATGTAGTGTATTCATTTCACCAAATAAATTAAAATCTCAGTGAATATCATCATAGATCATCACTCACCACACAGGCCGTGATAGAAATGTTGCAGTAGAGTGCCACACAATCCACCATTCTATTGAAGTGGAATGTTGGGGCAAATTACTCTGAACAAATGGTGAAATGAAGATAGCAACCCTTGTAGAGAAACATTTCTTTTGAGTTCTTCAGTTTCTTCGCTCGATGGCTTGCCATTCAGTAACTGACAATATGATCTGACACCAGCCTTTATCAATTTGTCTATAGACCCTGTGAGAGCACTCTAGATGGATACATGCTATTAAGAAAACCAAATACCTGTTCACTGGAAATCAGGAATCATGTGAAAACCATGCCCTGGTTCACTTGGGTATACATTTTGTTGAAGCAAATTATTTTTTTAAACAAATTACTTGTTTTATAAAATCTAGGTAGTGAGTCTGAAATATGCTAAATGGTTTGGTATTATTAGGAATGTGAATATCTCTACCTTTATTTGGAATCCGGTTTCTGAATCATGATGTATGTAAACACTCGTGCCTCGATGGGGTTCATTAGTGGAGAGGTGTTTTTCCATGTTGCACAGAAACATGCCCCAGTACCAGAGAACATACTACCATCTTGTTACTGTTTCTCCCACATGATTCTGACGCTGTAAGGGTGCCTCTATCAAAGAAGGGGTTTCCTTTTTTGCCTTGTGATTCTGATGAAGTGTCTTCTGGTGTGGGGGCCTTTATGTTAATTTATATTTTTAACCTAGAATTAGTAGGATTGGTGCCAAGAATTTAGCAGCATTTTAGTTACACTTTATAAAACTGTAAGGTTTAATGTGAAGTTTGCATTCATGACGGAATTGTTGCTACTCATTATTGTTCCTAAAACATAGATATCTAGATCTTCAGCACTTTTTATGCTTCTTAAATTTTTATTATATTTTATTGCTCTGTAATTACAGTAAGGCTGAGGAACTACACTTTCATTTTTTTTTTCAAGGAAAAAAAGTGTGTGTTTATTATATTACTTTACTGCTGATTTAGTTATGTATTTTGCCATTGATTTTTTGCCTCATTTCTTCAGTACTTATACAAGCCTAAAATATAATGTCAATCTGTCATAATTTCAGATTAATTTTATAGATTTCATGTGATAATATAATTAGGTACATATATCAGGCAGAATGGTTAAATACAGCTGTCGGTATATGTTGTTTGCTTATATATTCATGCACATTGAGATGTACATATAGTGTACATAAAAACCTGGGTATAAATTACATACTTTTCTGAAGCTGCCAGGTGAATGAAAGCATCCCTAAATTTCACAGCACTCCACAAAGTGGCGCTCTAATATTGCAAATGATGGAATATAAGCCTGTGCAGAATGGACAGCCCCCCCTCCCCGCCCCCCTGGAGCCCTGGGATCCCGTCCCATGTTTCTGCTGAGTCATTGTAAAATTGATGACTGAGGCGTCTCACAAGTAATCGTTTATGGAAGGCCATGTGGAGAAGTGAAAGAAGGCCCGCTTGAAAATTAGACTTGCTTGTATTACAATGTTATATTTTCAACTTTTTTGCTTTTTAAAATGTATTTTGTTTTTTTTTTTATTTTGAAATGAGAGTCTGAATTAATTACTTAACAGGTTAATGGTCACATTTCTAAATTATTTTCTTCCTTCCACAGTGATCTGTAATGCTCAATGTGTCCATATTCAGTATGGCTACATATGTGTGTGTGTGTATACATATATATCTATATATTAGGTGTGTGTGTATGTGTGTGCGTGTGTGTGCATACACACATATCACTGAAGACAATGTCTGCCACACAGTGCACTGTATGAAGAAAGTTGCTATAATTATTGTTATTGTCTCTTTGCATATTTCTGAGTTGGAAGATGATTTATTCCCACTTAAGCAAAACATATCTCAATGAGGAAAAGCATTAGGATGTTGTTCCCTTTTTCAGACTGACAGCACTGTTGGCAACGTGGCACTAAGCTGTAAAAAAGGGTAGTCTAAATTCCATGGCAAAATGTTTCTCCCTAAGCTTCCCATATTCCTTTTGCCGTGGCCACATTTACCTCAGTGTATGAATTTGGAGCTAGATTGACAATGTTCCCAAGCCATAAATGTCATTAGTTGGCAAGATAAGATACAGAAATATCAACTCAGTGAATTTATATGTTTTCTGAGCATGAATTAAAGTCAACTCAGAAGAATTGATTAAAGTAGGATGTTCGAAAAGATAGCATGTAATTTACTGAGTAGGGAGTATCTTGTTGGATGTTTTCCCCTCACTGAGGAAGAAGAAAACGTGCTTCAAGGAGTTGCCTGAGTAACTTCACCCATTGTAACAAACCTGTGGCTTTCTGGAGAGCATAGCAGGAGAGTATCTGGGCATGTGGCAAACATATAGAAAGAAGAGCTAGAAGAGTTAAAAGCCCCCAAATTTTGGAGTTAGATAAACCTGAGCTTCAATCTCAATTTTTTTCTTTTTTTTTTTCTAAGTTTTACTATATATGTGATTTAGAACAAGTTACTTTCTCTCTGAGCCTCAGTTTCCTTATTTTGAACAAAAGAAATCATAACCACATTGCAGAGTAGGGTGGGTTTAAATGAGATACCACGTATGAAGAGCTTATAACACACTTGGAATAAAGTAAATAGGTGAGAAGTGACACTATGTGGTTGTGGTGCAGGTGCTGATAGAAGAGATGGAAGTAGCGGGAGGAGAGGAGGGAGGGGAAAAGTGCTCTCTGGGGACACGAGACCAGAGGCAGGGCTGTAGCGTAGACAGACCTTGCAAATGCAAGATGCAAATCCATTTTAGGAATACTTTTAAACGTGTACATTACATATCTGTTCTTATCCCATACCCAGATGTCAATTAATTCATAATGATGAACTGGGCTATCAACATTCGAAAACAAAAAAACGGACCCATTGCTGAGCCGATTCTGACTCATGGAGACCCTACAGGACAGAGTAGAACTGCCCTGTAGGGTTTCCAAAGTGCAGCTGGTAGATTCAAAATGCTGATTTTTTGGTTAGCAGGCAAAAGCTTAACCACTAGGCCACTAGAGTTCCTATCAACATTCAGTAAGATACGAATAGCTAGTTTATATCGAATACATAAATGGCACAGAGAATAGAATTCGTGGCCAAACCCTCTCTGCATATGCTACAGATGCTGCCATTGTGGCTGTTTTTGTTTTGCAACCTTTATGGTGAGGAGTCCAGAGAGACTTTTACATTTCCAATGCATTCCTGATGGACAGCAGACTATGTTTTGCCCTTTAAACCTTAAACACTTCGTAGCTGCTGTATAGAGACAAGCTGCGGACAGATTTAGAGGCGAGCTTAGAGAAGTGCCTTGTATGTGTGTACTCATCTGAGAACCATTTTGCAGCTGTGACTGTGACTGTGACTGGGGTTGCTGGAACTAGGGGTTGCATGTGGATGTCATAATCCAGAGTCCCCCTTGTCTTGTTGCTGGGTGAAGTGATGTTGAAATGCCTCGTCTGTGCTTGAACTGCTGTAACATTCAATCTAGTTAATGTCCTGGGTGTGTTTCCTCTTTCTAAGGAGGGAGCTCCCTCACTTACTTTCTGTGATCAATAGTCTATGCATAAAGAATATCTTGACTGATTTCTTTCTGTCCCTTCCTCTCATCCCTACCATAGCTACCAGGGGGTAGGAGTCCCCTGGCTTCCTAACCTAGTTGCAGATTCACAGCTTACAAGGACATTACATGTGCAGCAAGGGTTATGAGAAGAGGACAGTGGAAAACCTGATGAATCCATAATCTACCGAGTGTCCAGGAAAATTCAGAGCTGGCCAAGGTTCTGAAAGTTCAGAGTGGGGAATATTAATGCTGCAGAGTTATGGAACATTTAAAGGATTTAGCCAATTCGGGTACTGTTATGAAAAACAACCCTTTAAAGCTAAAGTTGCCATGATTTGTGAGTCTGTTCAAACATACACAAAACATGGTCTGTGACCAGCAGCGTAGACATCATGTGGAAACTTGTGAGGAGTGCACAATCTCAGGACCCACTGCAGGCCTGCTGCATCAAAGTGTTGATTTCATACAACCCCCAGGTGACTCATGTGGACATTAAAGTTTGAGAAGTACTGCATAAAACACTTAGAATGTCAGACATTCTAAGACAATTATAGAGCTTGGCCTCTAGAGTTCTGGAGTTAGATTACTTCGGATTCAACCCTAGCTCCACCACATACGACTCACTAGCTGCGCAGCTTTGCATTAGTTGCTTATGCTCTCTAAGCTTCAGTTTACACAATTGTAAATCATTGATATGCGCCCTTCCAACCTCAAAAGGTTGTTGTGACAAGTAACGTGTGATAATGCAGGTCAAAAGCCTTCAATAAATACCAATTAGAATTGTTATAGGAGTCCCTGGGTGGCACAAAGGTTAAGTGCTGAACTACTGGCTGAAAGCTGAGTGGTGCAAACCCTCCCAGAGAGGCCTCAGAAGACAGGCCTGGCAATCTGCTTCCAAAAGGCCACAGCCTTGAAAACCCTAAGGAGTAGTTTTTTTTTATTCTGCACACATGGGGTCGCCATGGGCTGGAATCAATTCAACAGCAACAACCAAAAACAACAGCATTATTACAGTTTTTATAATTATTAATATTGTTTTGTTCATTATAGAATAAGAAATGTGGCAGATAACTTTTGAGGTCAATGTAGGAGAGTCAGCATTAATTCAGTATTGATGTCACCTTGCTCTCTTAACAACATCCCCAAGCAGAATAGTATTTGATATTTGGGGTGCCATGTTTCTTTCCACCTGGATATCCCAGTATATGTACGTACATATTTTTTGAATTGTAAATAAGCAGAGTAGTTTATTAGTTCCTTAAAAAATTCTATAGATGTTCCTCCTCCCTTGCATGCTTACACATCTCTCTTAGCTCATCTGTCTTGATCTTACTTAAGATTGTTCAGACCTCTGTAACCCCTTATCACTCTGCTTTTCTCTACCACTTTCTTTTCTACATCCCTCTCAATTCTGGGTTTAGCATATGCCACCATATAGTGGCACTTATGTTTTATGAGTTTTTTTTTCCTCTCCCAAAACTAGATTATAAAACATTTTGGAGTGTCTTGCATACAGTAGCCATTCAGTAAATATTAATACGTGTGCCTAGATAGAGTTCTGTTAAGAGTAGGTACTAAATAGCATTGATTAATGCTGCTGGGTATAGTAGAAAAATAGAGTCATATGTGTTGGACAAAAACCAGCAGAACACTGATTCACCGGGTGAAATAGGTGGACATGCACATAGTTACTGAAGTTGGAGAAATCATTGTGTTTGGAAGGGTTCTTAGTTTCTAATCGAATCTGAGTACTTGAGAAATAAATTTCACTTGATATAGTCCTACGAAAAGTATTTATTTGACAATTACTATTTTTGTTGTGTTCTGTGTCTTTGTATTCAGGGAATATTTTTTTTAATCAACCAGACATTGATTTATCATTCTATGTTTGATTAATAGTATATTAGTTGACTGAATTAATCTAGAATCTAAGCTCAGTTCCCAGTTTTGCCACTTACAAATTATATAACCTTGGTCAAGTTATTTAACTTCTTTGTACCTCAGTTTCTTCATGCGTAAAATAGGGGTAATAAAAAATTAAAAAAAAAAAACTTCATACAGCTGTTGGGAGGATTTAGTTAAATACTTAGTTCAGTGTCTGTTTTATAGTAGGTCCTATGTAAACACTGGCTTATGACCTTATTACTACACAGTGGACTACGGTCACCCTGCCCAAGGGTATGGAATCCTGAGTGGTGCAAACAGATAATGCGTGTGGCTGCTAACCGAAAGGTTGGAGGTTCAAGTCCACTTAGAGGTGCCTAGGAAGAAAGGGCTGGCAATTGACTTCTGAAAAACCTGCCATTAAAAACCCTATGTAACACAGTTCTACCCTGACACAGAATAGGATTGCTGTGAATCAGGATCAACTCAATGGCAGTGGGTTTTTTACTGGCTAAGAAGTGAAATACTGGCATATAGTAGTAACACAAATATTCCTTCTCTAGGAAGAAGAAGCTTATGTTAAAATATAAACTACAGAATTTAGGAGTGAGATAAACCAAAGAAAATTGATGAAAAATATTTTATGAGAAAGGTGCATTTCCCATGTATCTGTTTATTTTACCTGTATAAATTTAGAAAAATTCCGTGGTGAATATTTGGGACGTGAAGAGAACATACACTGCTTCTGTACCTGGCGTTCTGAACCCATGAATGACGTCACTGTAGCCCAGGAAAGCCTTGCACTTCAATGCAGGCCTCCTTCTGTGGTATCGAAAATACAGTAGTAAGGCTCAAGTACAAACCAAATCAAAGTTCCTTTACAGGATAAACCATGTGCTGCGATCAGCCAAAGGGTCACGATTGACTAGTTGGGATCCTGAGTCCCAGGCATGGAAATTGCATACCACATGCAAATATACTTTCAGGCAAGTGATATACAGCCCAAAACCTTGGTCTGGGCTGTCCACCTAGATGTTTTCAGTAGTTGTAGGCCACTGCCTACTCATTTCCTTAGTCCATCACCATCACCAAGACCATTATGTACTTTCTTGTTTGTTCCTAACACATTTTTGCTGGTGGCATCATTATGTGAAAAGGGTACTGCCATTGGGTGACCAGGTAAGATTATGAATTTTAAGAGCTTCTATCGCTATGAGTTGGAAACGACGCGATGGCACTGGATTATGGGGAATATGATGTGAACAGTCTGTTCAGTGTTAGATATTATATTAAATGTTAAGTATAAAACTATAAATAATACAGGCATAGTCTTTGCCTTCAAGTAATGTAGTGAAGGAAACAATCAATTACCAAAACCCGTTGCCGTCGAGTCGATTCCGACTCACAGTGCCCCTTTAGGACAGAGTACAACTGCCCCATAGAGTTTTCAAGGAGTTCCTGGTGGATTCAAACTGCCGACCTTTTTGGTTAGCAGCCGTAGTGCTTAGCCAGCACACCACCAGGGTTTCCAAGCAATTACAGCAGAGTGATAATGGTGGTAATACAGGAAGTAGTGAGCTATGGAAAAATGTAGAGAAGCCACCTAATCCAGACTTGGTGTTATGATGGTCAGCCATAGGGTTCCAGGTAAAGTCTTTTTTGTTTTGTTTTTCAGAGGAAGTGAGGTCAACACTGAGATGAGACCAGAGTAGAAAGGAGTCAGGAGAAATATTTGGTAGGCGTTTCTACCAGTATGTAGTCAATTGTGAGAAACATTCAAATTCTGATGAAGCGTTAACACTCCCTGAAGAGGATCTGTGTGTGAACTAAATTTGGAATTATTCATACTTAGAACCCAGATACTAAGTAAAGGTAGAAATCCATTCACAGAGAGTACAAGCGTTTGAGCAAATGGAGGTTTGGCAGCCTGCTGGGTTAGTTTTTCTTAAATTGGACCATACTCTATTGTTTTTCAGAACACCATAGTGTTTGTGTATGAACCTAACAAATTTATACAGATATCCCATACATGGAAACAATTTTTTATACGGCTACTAGAAAAAAAATATCAATTTATCATCAGGTGCTATAAAACTTAAATAGTACCATATAAGCATTTTAAATTTTCAGACAACATTTACACTTTAATTTAGAGTACATATAGTTTTTGCCAATTGAAATGAGAAGTTCTAGAGAGTAGTGAGAACAAGAAGTCAGTATCAGCATACCAAGTTGTATAAGAACATTTCATGTAAAATTCATTTGTCTACGGTATCATTATAGTTCATATGAATGTTACATGGTCACTATATTACTGTATGCAAAATTATTTTCAAAAAAGTAAAACTTGCTTAACTCACTCAACATTGAACTAACAATTAAACTTCTTTTCCTATCTCTTAACTTCATTGTTATTTCCTTTTTTTGGGTCTTGATTTCCTCTTATGAAAAATGGGTAAGACTAGTATTCCTTACCAATTGGTTTAATTATATATTGTTATTCATTTTGACTTTTTTCAAGAAAGGATTGTAAAAGTTTTATAGCTTTACATTAATGAATATTTAATGAAATTTAAGGGGCTCCAATTTATAAATTTTATGAGTAAAGATATTCTTTATAAAATATTTCCATTGGGTATTTTATCAAAAATAGCCTTGCATCGATCTGTCAATACCAAGTATGCGAACAGTATATTAACTATCTTACTTAATGACCATCTTCCCTCCAATAAAAAGAGAATGGAAGAAGAAGACATTTATTGTTGAAGAAATTGTCGATTAGGTTAAATGACCAAAATTACACAGTTCCCAAATGTTAATATTCAAATTGAAGTCTTTTAACTCCAGGTTTAGTTCTTTTTTTATTCTATAAAATATTATAAAGTCCATCCTTTGATTTACTTACTCCTGCTTAAACGTAAGACTTGTAATCAGGCATCAATCAGTGTTAGAACATTCATATAAAGATTTATATTATAATGTGACTTTGGAATGGAAATTGAGCAAACACTAATGCATTGTAAGGTAGGTATATAACAATTTTATTTTTCTTTGACTCTAGTAAGTAGCTTGATTTTGTGTTAAAATTTGAAGTTTGTTCAAATCAGTACAGGAAGCAGTAGACGTACTAGTTAAGAGTACAGGCTCTGAAATCAGTTCAAATCCAGGCTATGTGACCTTGATCAAATTATTTAGCCTTTCTTTGCCTCATTTTTTTTATCTGTAAAATTGGAATGATAATACAATACATACCTCATACAGCTTTTATTATAAGAATTAATTTATACAATAATTATATATACTGTATGTTATATATAATTTAGTACATATTTTAATTCTACATTTATTATATAATGATTTGTAAGGATTAATTTGTATAAGTGTATAAAGTGTTTGGTAGATTTTTTGATACAGTATAAATTCTAATGATTCTTTTATACAAATAATTCTTTAAAAAATTAACAAAAAGGTAAATCATGACTCATAACCATATTTAATCAGGAATCCAGCCATAAGCTAAACTTCCTGTGATTTGAGGCAATTTCTCAGTATTCATTATAAAACATATTTTTTTACAAAGCAGTATGGAATATCTAGTTACTGGTATGTGCTCCAGTGGCAATTGGGGAAAAAAACGGAAAAATTGCTTAGGAGAAGAATAGCATTTTTTTCATCTTTAGGTATTTGTGGCTAGCAAAGTCCATTTAAGTAGGAGTTATTTTAGGGGTTAAAAAAATTTTTTTTTTCCCTAATTATCAGTGCCTCTTAAGCATTCTTTATCTTTAATATATGGTACATAAATCAATCACATCACCAAAATAATGGATGCCATATAGCATGTCTGTTTATTGTTTAGAGGAGAGATGCTTCCAAGCCTCTATAATTAGGAAATACTTGATGTACAATATAAATCATCAGACCTAATCTTCCTTTCCTTTTTTTTCTTTTTCTTCTTTGCTTTCTAATACTGTTCAGATTCCTCCAAAGGACCTCAACTCTCTTCAGGTGTAAATGGCAACATGCAGCCTCCCAGCGCTGCTGGGCAGCTGCCTGCCTCCGCCATCCCTTCTCCTAGTGCCAGCAAGCCCTGGCGCAGCAAGTCCATGAATGTCAAGCACAGCGCCACCTCTACCATGCTGACCGTAAAGCAGTCGAGCCCAGCCACCTCGCCCACACCATCTTCAGAGAGACTGAAGCCACCTGTCACAGAAGGGGTCAAAACAGCTCCCTCGGGACAGAAATCCATGCTTGAAAAATTCAAGCTCGTCAATGCCCGGACTGCTTTACGCCCCCCACACTCTCCCAGTTCAGGTCCCAGTGATGGTGGGAAGGATGAGGATGCCTTTTCTGAATCTGGTGAAATGGAAGGTTTTAACAGTGGTCTGAATAGTGGTGGCTCAACAAATAGCAGCCCCAAAGTATCACCTAAATTGGCCCCTCCAAAAGCTGGAAGCAAAAATCTCAGCAATAAAAAGTCTTTGCTACAGCCAAAGGAAAAAGAGGAAAAGAACAGGGACAAAAATAAAGTTTGCACTGAAAAACCAGTCAAGGAAGAGAAGGATCAGGTGATGGAGACAGCTCCCAAAAAGACTTCTAAGATTGCAAGCTTGATCCCAAAGGGTAGCAAGACGACCACAGCCAAGAAGGAAAGCTTAATCCCATCTTCTAGTGGGATTCCAAAACCAGGCTCAAAGGTGCCAACAGCAAAGCAAACTGTTTCATCTGGCAGCACAGCAAGCAAAGAGTCGGAAAAATTCAGGACTACCAAAGGAAGCCCTTCTCAGTCCATACCTAAGCCCATAACCACTGAGAAAGCGAGCACATCCAGCTGCCCTACTTCTTTGGAAGGAAGGGAAACTGGCCAAGCTTCTCCCTCTGGTTCTTGTACCATGCCAGTGGCACAAAGCAGTGGACAGAACACGGGAAATGGTGCTGTCCAGCTTCCTCAACAGCAGCAACATAGTCATCCAAATACTGCCACAGTGGCTCCTTTCATTTATAGGTAAGGTGACTTCTATTTGTTCATAGTTGGAAACACATTTGTAGATCTGCATACTCACAGTGTAATATGAAAGGTTGCTGGAGTGATGTTTTATATAGTCATTTTGGAACAGTGTTTTATTCTGAAGATATTAGCCTATAAATTAATATGGAGCTTTAGTCTAGAAAAAGACCTCCATTATAATCTAGTCTTACTCTCTCCATCTCTCTCTCCCTCACCAAAATAAAAATGTTACATTTAAGCTCTTGCTACACGTCATTTAAGTCTTGCCCTGGTGGTACAGTGGTTAACTGTTCGGCTGCTAACCAAAAGGTTGGCAGTTCAAATTCACCAGTTGCTCTTTGGAAATCCTTTGGGGAAGTTCTACTCTGTCCTATAGGGTTGCTATGAGTCAAAATCGACTCGAAGGCAATGGGTTTGGTTTTATTCTGACTTTAGTAGCAAAAATTCATTAAAAGTCTTTGTACTTGGATCAGATGGAAATCTGCAGCTCTTTCTGACTCTGGGGTCTATATCTGACAAAGCAGAATTTAAGATGTCAAAATCATAATCCACATTTCAAAAATATAAGAAAAATTCATGATGTTTTAAATATGTCATACTCAGCACAAATATATTCTGGAAAAACATCACAAGCAGACATAACAGACCTGCCAACTCAGCAGACTTCTTTCTGTATGTAGTAACAGGCTCTTTGTTTGTTTGCAATAAAATATCCAGCAAACGTAAATTTAGTTTTCTTTTGAAAATGTAACTTTTAACTATTATAAAGAGGAAGCAGAACAATTTAGTGATTGAAAGTATGGATTCTAGAGTCCTTGGCCTGGGCTTAAGTCTCTGCTCCATGAGATACCAGCAGTGTGACCTTGACAAGTTCTCTAACTATTCTGTTTGACCTCTTTAAGAAGATTATTAAAGTGAGCTAATGTAGCTGAGAAGCCAAAAACATGGGCTGTAAACTCTGTCTTACTTAACCATTATTCAGAAGCAGCGATGTATGGTGCTTGAGAAGATGACCCATAGAGCCAGGTTGCCTGGATTGGAAACTCTGAACTGCCGCTGACTAGGAGCGTAACCTTAGGGAACGTATTAAAGACTCTGAGCCTTAATTTCCTAAGCTTAAATGGGGATGATAAAAATAGAGCCGACCTCTTGGAGTATTTTAAAAATTAAATGAGTTAATATTTATAGAGGACTTAAAACAATATATGCCACATATTAAACCACTTTGTTAAATAAATAAGGGCATTTTTTTTTATATGACTTTCTCAAGCTTCAGTTTTATAATCCTGTAAACTGTGGTTGAGAAGAATAATTACCTCATTGGTTCATTTAACAGATTAAATAAAGCAATCCACATGAGGTTTTTAGCACAGTCAGATTCAGAAAAATGGCTTATAAATATTATTATTATTGTCAATAATATAAGGTAGTTGAAAATAAATAAAACCATCTAATAAAATTTCAGATCACACTCTATATAGGAGGCAAAATTCCTTTATCAATTAATAATTTTTAAATGATTTATAAATCCCCTCAAAATACAGTAGTTAAATTTAAAAGACTTTTCAGCAGTCATTGAAAGATGTTTACATAGAGAGTCATGCAATTTGGACTATATGATCCCTAATGCCCTGGTGGTGCAGTGGCTAAAGAGCTTGGCTGCTATCCAAAAAGTCAGCAGTTCGAATCCACCAGCTACTCCTTGGAAACCGTGTGGGGCAGTTTTACTCTGTCCTATAGGGTCGCTATGAGTTGGAATCAACTCAGTAGCAATGTGTAATGCCCTATCTTACTCTGACTGCTCCAAACTTATGCAGGAATCTCTTTCACAGAAATCCCTGACAGACTGTTCTGGAATTGTTTATCATTTGATAAAATATTACTCATAATTTCCTGGCTTATAATGGTTTATCATTTGTTATTAATGTAGTGAAAGTTTCTGTTATGAGTTTTATGTACATTTCCTTATTTAAACTTTATCACAAACTCATGAAAAAGCAGTGTTCTTTCCCATTTTATGGAGATGAAGAAGCAGAGATTTGAAATCAGAGTGATAGTAACTTCTTAAGATTACAGAGCTAGTAGGCATTTGCTTTTGAACCCAAGTCTGTCTGACTCCAATTTTTTTCCCTTTAATCATCTACAATATACCCTCCCATTCTTGTTGGTTCTGTTGGCATGTATATGAATAAGTGGTCTTGTTGCTGGGAAAACTCTGGCTGGAAAATATCAATAGATGTTCAAAATTCTTGATAAAAACTTATTTATAATGGAAAATGCTTAATTGCAATTAACTATATATGTATATGTTGTTGTTAGATGCTGTTGAGTCCATTTCAACACATAATGCCCACGAGTGACAAAGCAAAACTGCCCCATAGGGTTTTCTAGGCTATAATCTTTATGGGAGCAGATCGCCAAGTCTTTCTCCCATGGCTCCTCTGGGGTAGATTTAAACGGCCGACCTTTTGGTTAGCAGCTGAGGGCTTAGCCATTATGCCACCAGGGCCCCTTATATTTAAAAATAATTAGATATCCTCTAATTATTTTTGAAAATAAATAACTGAAATTATTTCTTTTGGGACTCTAATATATGATTCATAATATTAATTCTTGCAAATTGAATGTTCAGAGTCTGGTAAATATAATGTTTGTTTCTGCAAGTTAATGGATTTCATACTATTCTAACTTTCTATGCAGTTCAAGAATATTATATATAAAGTTTTTGTAATTCAACTGTAATTCACTATAATGTGATAAAAGTAGTTTTGGATTTGTTGTTATGTTTATTAATTTAGTGAGTGGATAGGACAAAGATTAAAAGGTGGAAATTGTAAGAAGGAAGATTTTAACTCGATTTAAGAAGTTTACAACATTCAGATCTATCTGAAATTGGAATCAGCTGCCTATTAAAGTGTTAAGGTGACCACTGGGGGTGTTTAGGAAGTGGTGGAATTACCAATTGCCGTAAGTTAGTAAAGTGAAATCACCAAAGACCTTTTTCATTCATGCACCCATCACTCATTCTGCAAATACTATATAGTAAGGGATACGAAGATTTTTTAAGTCACTAGATTCTAGAAGCTCAATCTATTGGGAACAATGATGATAATATAAGGAAATATAGAAAGTCATTTCTGTTATGTAAGCATATGCAACATACAGAAATGATGTAGAAGGAAGAGTTTTCCTAAGTCTCACATGGGAGTGGAGGTCAATGAATGCATTACAGAGGAAGTGAGATCAAAAGGTGAGAATTGGAATATGAACTGGAATTTTCCAGGTGGAAGGCAGATTGCTGTGCCATTATTCAAATTTAGCATTTTATAATTTTTTAATCCAAGCATGTTGGAAAAAGTAATTAGTAAATTATGAAGTCCTATGCAAATGTTAGTTAGCTAAAATTGATACAGAGACTAGATGTAAGGGTTCATGATATTGGAATGGGAGACCAAGAGAAAAAATGGAAATAATTCATATCTTTCAATATCCTTTCAACCACCTCCCCCTCATACATCTGATTTTCAGCTAGTCCTATTGACTTTTCTTCTAACATATACTCTGAATTGGTCATATCTTTCCATTTTCATTTCCTTGCTCTGGACCAAGCCGCACCACCATGAGTTTTGACCTAGTTTCAGATGAGCCTTCTAGCTTCAGCTGTTGACCTTTTCCAATAGCATCCTTCACAGAGCAGGTGCTCTGATCTAAAGACATAAATCATATATGTCCTTCCATCATTCCAATTCATGAATCCATCTATTGGATTCCATTACACTTAAAAAAATAAAATGTGAATTTATTACCATGACCTATAAAGCCCTATGTAATCTGACCCTCTAGCCACACTCATACTACTTTCCCTTTGGTGAACTGAGTCCCAGCCCTAACTCTGTTTTTCTACAAATCAAAGTCATCCTGCACTAGGGCTTTTGTCGTAAAATGTCCCCTCTGCCCATAAAAACCACCCGTCTGATCACTGCAAGGCTCCTTCTTGGCATCATGATCGCTGCTTAAATGCTACCTCTTCCAACCATGTAGTCTAAAGGAACATTTACCATGCCCATGTCAACATTTTATCCCATCATCTTCTTGTATTTCCTTCATAATGCTTATTATGATTTTTTTCTTTACTTATTAACAAATATGATTTCAGCCCCCTCCTGCTGTAATGAAATCTCCTTGAGAATGGAGTCTTGTCTTTTATATTTGGAGCCCTGGTGGAGCAGTGGTTAAGAGTTTGGCTGATAAACAAAAGGTCAACAGTTCAAATCCACCATCTGCTCCTTGGAAACCCTAGAGGCAGCTCTACTCTGTCCTATAGGATCGCTGTGAGTCAGAATTGGTATTTAGTAGTAGTTGAGTCGGAATCGACTCGACAGCACTGGGTTTGGGTTAGTAGCATAGTTGCCAAGGACAGAGCCAACCCACAGCAGACACCCAGTAAATATTACGGACAGAAGCACCATCATCCTAGGTTAGACTCACTTTCCTAGAGAAAAATTGGAAAACTGCCAAAAAATGTAACTTTTTTTTTTTTAAAGTTCTAACATACTTTTAAAAGTTCTACTTACTTCCTATAAGTAGGAGAGTTCAACTGAAATGTAACAGCTTAAAATATTTAAGGAATGAAATCATACCTTTTCTTTAGGACAGTCATTCACTTTTTTTTTCTTTCAGTAAATATTACCAAATGTCTATTGTGCATGAAGAATCAAGAATAGAGTGAAACATCTCACCGATCCATTTTGTGATTCCATATGCCATTTTCTTCCCATTGTCCATAATGTAGTAGGCAAGAAGCTGACTCAAAAATAACTACATAGTTAGGCAGGAAGTGCAAAGTTTCCTAGAAATGAGACTGATTTGGTCCAGTGAGGCTTCAAAAAGGTCAGAGATTACTTCTAGTTGTTGGGATGGGGAAGGCCGCATATGAGCTGCATTCTGAAAGATAGGTGGAATTTGGAATTAGGAAAATGTAAAGCTTAATTACCATATAAATGACTTAAGTAAGATATGTAGGGTTGCCAGCAAGTAGGTCAATTTTCCTTGAGAGTAAATTGTACGAATGAGGGTTGTTGCTGTTGTTAGGCACCTTTGAGTTGGTTCCGACTCAAAGTAACCCCATGAACAACAGAAACACTGCCTGGTCCTGCACCATCCTCACAATCATTGATATATTTGAGCCCATTGTTGCAGCTACTGTGTCAATTCATCTCTTTTTTTGATGACCCTCTACTTTACCGAGCATGATGTTTTTCTCCAGGAATTAGTCCCTCCTGATGATATATATCCAAAGTATATGAGATGAAATTTCACTACCCTCGCTTCTAAGGAGTATTTCGGCTGTACTTCTTCCAACACAGATTTGTTCATTCTTCTGGCAGTCCATGGTATATTCAGTATTCTTCACCAATACTATAATTTAAAGGCATCAATTCCTCTTCAGTCTTCCTTATTCATTGTCCAGCTTTCACATGCATACGAGGCAATCGAAAATACCTTAGCTTGGGGCAGGCGCACCTTAGCTTGGGTCAGGCGCACCTTAGCCCTCAAGGTGATGTCTTTTCTTTTTAACACTTTAAATCGATCTTTTGCAGCAGATTTGCTCAATTTCTTGAGTGCTGCTTCCATGGGCATTGATTGTGAATTCAAGTAAAATGAAATCCTTGAGAATGTCATTTTCTCCATTTATCTTAATGTTGCTTATTGGTCCAGTTATAAGGATTTTTGTTTTCTTATGAACAGGGTAGTGCAAAAATAAAGTATTTAAAATTGATTGGAGCCAGATTGTAGCAAAAAACCTTGAATGTCAGGAACTTGAACTCTGTGTGTGTGAGAGAGGGGAGCATTATCGGGAATATTACTATGTCTTCAATGTGTAAAATGGGTTGGTTGTGGGAGAGGTCATTAGGGGGTAAACTAGGTTCAATGACTAGATGTAGGAGAAATTTACTATCATAGGTATCTTTCCTAAGACTTGAATTAGACGTCTCAATTATAGGAGCAACAGCCTGCTAACTGAAAGGCCAACTTTTCGATCTGACCCAGTGGCTTCTCAAGGAGAAAAGACTTGACTACCTGCTCTCTTAAAGATGGAGGCCTACCAAACCCTATAGGACAATTCTACTCTATCCTACAGGGTTACTGTGAGTCGGAATTGACTCACCAGCAATGGGTTTCGTCTTTAAAGAGTCCTGGTAGTGCAGTGGTTAAAGCACTTGGCTGCTAACAAAAAGGTTGGAGGTTTGAACCCACCAGCTGCTTCAGGAGAGAAAGATGTGGCAGTCTATTCCTGTAAAGATCATACCCTTGGAAACCCGATGGGGAAGTTTTAGTCTGTCCTACATATTTGCTATCAGTCAATGTTGATTCTATAGCAATGGGTTTGGTTTTCTTTTTTTGTAAGTTGAAAGCAACTTGACAGCAACAACAACAACAATAAAGGAAAAGAAAGGACAGCATAGTTAAAAAAAGTTAAAAAAAAAAAAAAAAAAGGAAGGGAGTGAGGAAGGAAAGAAGAAAGTGTTACCAAACCCAGGAAGGTAGGTCTTTGTCTGGCATGCTCAGACTTTCCAATGATCTGGACACCACTCTTTGAGAAAGAAAAGGTAACCTTATTGCAATGCATAGAGCAAGGAGCTGCGAGAAAGTTCCTCAGATCGGAGTCCCAGAGCTACGGGGAAGCAAGGCTTATATGTGATTTGGGCAACAAGATGGCGGCCGTGCATATATACTGGGGAGGGAAAATTCTAGAAGGCAGCCAGGAAACAGGAAATGACCTGGTTCTCGTAGGACCTCTTGCTTTGGAAATAAGGTCCCTGTGATGATTTTCCTTCTGATTCACTCCACCTGTTGCCGCATCCTCTATTGAGGTCAATTAGTGATCACAGCTGGCCATTCTGTGCATGCGGGCAGGCCAACTCTGTCATGGGCTAGTTAAAGGATTTATAGGGTCAGATTATAGAAGGAAGGGAGGGAGGGAGGTAAGGAGGAAGAAGAAAAAGCAAAAGAAAATGGAAAAGAAAAAGCAAAGGTTCCCTTTCATTTTCTTGGTGTCTACTCTTTATGCTGTATTTTTAGAACTTGTTTTTCCTTGCCTGGAGTAAAAATAATCACTACTTTAGTTCTCTGGGACCATGAGATATGTGTGAGGTCTTCATTGCCTTTCCTTTCTCATGTGTCATTTTCTTTCCATTGCTTTCCTATTAATCACTCTAGAGCTCTATTCCACACCCTTGCAAGGATATGTTAAGTAAAATGGTAAAGTAGTTGGTTAAGTAATGAGAAGAGAGTGGTCTATAGAAAATTTTAAAATAGCTGATAACAAAATTGACTAACTGCTATTTTGAGGCCTACATTCATTTCCTTATTTTGTGACCAATTTCATTAAATTCCAAGAATGCTTTGGCCAGAAAGCAAACACCTAGAGGCAAAAGGAAGAAGAATCAAGAGTGTGAGCAATTCAAAAACAAAAACAAAAACAAAAAATCTTAGAGAAGGCAAGACACTGATAAAAAGAGGATGAAATGACCATGCTTCTTAACTCCATTAATTAAAATATAAGTGGGGGGCTTCTATACACACTTGATGTTGTGAATTGAATTGCCCCCTCTCCCCAAATGTATGTTGAGATCCTTATCACTATACTTGTAACGGAAACCCTGGTGGCATGGTGGTTAAGTGCTACAGCTGCTAACCAAAATGTTGGTGGTTCGAATCCACCAGGCGCTCCTTGGAAACTCTATGGGGCAGCTCTCCTCTGTCCTATAGGGTCGTTATGAGTTGGAATGGACTAGACGGCAATGGGTTTGTTTTGGTACTTGTAATGTGACCCTGTTTCGAAATAGAGGGTTTCTTTTGTTATGTTAATGAAGGTATACCAGATTAGGTTAGATCCTAAACCTTATCACTTCTGAGTTACAAAAAAAGGGCAAATGGGCAAAGTGACACACAGGGGGAGGACAAAGGACATCTTAGGACACAGGACACGTCTACAAGCAAAGGAATACCAAGGATTGCTGGCAGACACCAGAATAAGGAGAGAGGCTCACAGGAGTCAACAAGACTGAGACCTTGATTTGGACTTTCAGGCTTCAGAACATTGAGAAAATAAATTTCTGTTCTTTAAAGCCACCTGCATGTGGTTATTTCTGTTACTGCAGCACTAGGTAACTGAGACACTTGATATATAAAATTAGGTCAAATAAGAGTTAATTTAATGATTTTCTTTCTTTTTATGTAGTGTGGTATATCTTATACAACAGCATCACTGACCCTCAGAAGACATTTTTATTGTACTGTACTAGGTTTCTGTGAAATTTCAGATTTACCTAGGGAGTTGTTTGGAAAATCGACACTTGAATATATGATATTCAGAAAGGCAAAGAATACAGCGTATTAGTTTTGAAAATACTTACTCACATGGTTTTAAGTTTGGTTTGTTTGTTGAACCAGCAGATTGTGTAGGAGGAACTGTGAGTCGACAGATTGAAATGAAGTGTTTCTAACCATCATGCAGATAAAGCTTTTGTAAGCCCTCCAGCTACTATTAGAGATTATATTGCAATTGTGGCTTTATGTCAACTGCACATAATTGATCATCAGCACAAATTAAAGCTTATGGAATTCGTGCCTTGCAAGGTAGTCTTTCACTAGGTTTGATATGTATCTGGGCATTGTGTAGCAGTTTAAATTGTCTCACATAGCAGAAACTGTTGTGTAGAATACTGCTATGAGCAGACATTCCCTCAGCACAGAGGTTTTATCAACTACATTTTCTATCCTCAATGTACAGGGTTTGCTGTCAGATTACTTAGTCACACCATTGCTGTTTCTTTTTTTCATATTTTATTTTTAGAAAACTGGAAATAATTTTAAACTTCCAGAAAATTTCCAAGAGGGATACCGAGGAGTCCCAAATATCCTTCACCTGAAGCAACCAAAGACCTTGTTCATGTTCACCAAACCAAAACAAAAACCACTGAGTTGATTCCAACTCATAACGACACTATAGGGCAGAGTAGAGCCACCCCATAGGGTTTCCAAGGAGCAGCTGGTGCATTCGAACTGCCAAGCTTTTGGTTAGCAGCTGAGCTCTTAACTACTGCACTACCAGGGCTCCTGATGTTTCACCAGTTGCCCCCAAATTCTCACCAGTTGTCCCCAAATTATCACTTTGAGTAATCCAGGATGACACGTTGCACGCAGTTTTACGTCTTTCTAATTTTCCCAGTCTAGAACACTTATCCAGTCTTTCCTTAACTTTCATGACATTAGCATTTTGAAGACCAGACATCTTATATAATGTTTCTTGATTTAGGTTTGGCTGATGTTTCCTCATAATTATACCCATATTATCCTTTTTTTTTTTTTGGTGTGGAATATCGCAAAAATGACACTCTGTTCTTCTCATTGCATCCTGGTTGTAATAGAAAGTCAGTATTTTCCATTTATGATGGTGTTAAATTTGATCATTTGCTTAAGATGATATCCACTCTAAATTTACTTTGCCACCATTTGTATTTAATATGCATTTTATGGGAAGATATTTGGGACTGTAAAGATGCCATTCTTCAGTCTACTTTCACATACAAGTTTTAGCATCCATTGAGGTTTTCTTGCCTGAATTTTTAACCCTGATGGCTGACAAATGATGACTTTCTAATCGTATCTTTCCTTCTGATTTACTAATTGGTATTCTACTTTAAGAAAGAGGTTTCTCTTCTCATTATTTATCTATTTATTAATTTATATTGTGCATACTACTGGGGAGTCTCTGGGTGGTGCCAATGATTAATGTGCTCAGCTGCTAACTAAAAGGTTGGAGGTTCAAGCCCACCCAGAGCTGCCTTAGAAGAAAGGGCTGACAATCTACTTCTGAAAAATCAGCCATTGAAAACTCTATGGACCACAGTTCTACTCTGATATGCATCAGACATGGAATTGCCATGAGCTGGAATTGACCAGATGACAACTGGTTTTGGTTTTCTATTTTATTCAATGAGTTATAATCACTGCTGTCAGTATTTATTTTTATGCTTTCCAGATTTGGCCACTGGAGTCTCTTGAAGCTGGTTTCTGTGTCCTTTTAATATTCTCCATCACTCTTTTCTTTCTGGCACAAGGTGTTCCAGGCTTATCTTGTACTTTCCCTTCCCTAACTTTGGAATCAGTTATTATCCAAGGAGCTCTGACTCCTTTTACAATGCTTCGAAGTTTAACTTCTCTGTGTTCCTTTTCTTGATCAATCCATCCATTTTATGATCATTGCTAAAGCAGGTAATTCATATAGAAAATATCATGGGTCATATACCGGAGAACTTGAAAATAAGGTTAACTAAATTGTCCCTTGTGACTTAAACTAAAAAGCCAGTAGAGAGTGAATAAGCCAGAAACATGTAATACCACATTAAAAATTATGCAAAATAAAGGCTTCCAAGGTAAGAATGAGCTGTCAGAATATAAATACATTTTTATTAAAGTATCTCAAATGGAAGTGATGGTGGGGGCTTAGCCAATGGAATTGACTATTGAACTCATCTATTGATAAAGGAGCCCTGGTGGCACAGTGGTTAAAGCAGTTAACTGCTAACCAAAAGGTTGGTAGGAGAAAGATGTGGCAGTCTGCTTCCATAAAGATTTACAGACTTGAAAACTCCATAGGGCTGCTGTGAGTCAGAATCGACTTGACAGCAGTGGGGAAAAAAAAAAAAATTGACAAACGTTGTCATAGCTATCTCCTGAAGAAGACTTTTAAGAATTTTGTTGATTCTGTATACTTTTAAGAATACTGTTTATTTTGAGTATACTTCCAAAGCACATTCTGAGTATTCCTTTGTCTTGTATAGATTTTTCTGCTGGGAGATGCCATGAATCTATATGACTAACACATTGCCACAGACATTCTGGCTCCTGTAACTGTCGATAGTCTTGTTCTACTAAGAACCAGTTGGCATTCAGCTTTCAACAGCAGTCTCAGTGAACTACTTAATGTGACTCAGCTTCTAAAAGATGAGTCCATGGATAGTGAGGCTGCAGGACCGTAACCTAACCCTGGTGCATAGCCAGTTCACCAAGACGCCCAGCCTCTGTGAGGCTTCTTGGCATGCAGCCGGTCAGCCTTCCCTACGGACCCTGATCTCACTATATACTTTCCATTTAAACTTGTTTCTCAAATATGAATCCTTAGAAAACATCAGAGGATATATTACCCTTGGTTTGGAGAGAGGAAGCAAAAGAAGAGGTCAGAGTGGTACAGTGGCCCAGGAGAAACAAGCACAAGTGGAAGAACAGGCTGTAGTGAACTTAAGAAATACATTGGGATGGGGTGGTCGGTAGACAGAGGATATGGGAGAGCCTGGGTCCAGTGGGAAAAAGAGAAATGGGCTTCACAGAAAGTCATATATATTCTCTGTGTTTTAATATTGACTAGAAGTCCTTATGCCTCAAGAGAATGCCTTTTCAGTGTTCTAGTAATAATCACATTTGAGTTCATAATTATCTTGCAAGGCACACATTTTTGCTTGTTTTAGTTAATGAGCAAACTGAGATTCACAGAGATTACATAACTTGCCTGAGGTCACATGAATTAATAACTTTAATGATAGAGCCAAGTTTTACATCCATATTCAATGTAATCACTGTTGTTTCTTTCTATATGATCTTCTCACCAATAATTCTGTTTGACTATCAGTAATACTATGATTTATTCATTCTTTTATCAAATATTTGTTGAGTGTAGCCTATATGCTAAACATGCAACTGGGTGTTGGGGGACAATGGCAAGCTTAAACATGAAGAATAGAGTCTAGTTTAAGAGATAAACACTAATCAAATAATTGCACAAATGTCAAATTACAGAAGCGTTAAGTGCTATAAAGGAAGGTATGGGGGCTATAAGCACTTGGTGACTTCACCTAATCAGTGAAATTAGAGAGGATTCTTTAAGAAAGAGTCACTTGAATGAAGTCGGGAGGAAAACAAATTATCGGCAAAGAGAACATCAAGTGCAGAGACCGATTGAGGCAGGGAATTATGGAAAGTGGGGGGAAGACTTTGTGGCTACAGTAGAGAGAGTGGAGGGGAGACCTGTACAAGATGATGCTGGAGAGGCAGACAAGGACCAGAGCATGCAAGCATAGTCACCCCTGTAAGGGTTTCTCCCAGAGACACAGTGGAAAAGGAGCAGGTTTATTGAGAAAAGATTTTAAGTTCGGTTCTGTGCATGATGATGTCTTAATTACCTAGGGCTGCCATACCAAAATACTTTATAGAGCAGAAATTTATTGTTTCATAATTTTGAGAGGCATCAAGTCTAGAAGATCTTTCCCTGTCTCTTTCAATCTCTAGTAGGTGCCAGCAATCTTTGGTGTTCCTGGGCTTGTAGTTGGCATCTGCCCCGTCTTCACATGACATCTTCCCGTGTGTGTGTGTCTGTGCCTATTCTGCTCTTTTTTTATAAGAAACCACCCAGAAAGAATTAGGGTTAGGACCCACCCTACTCTGGTATGACCTCATTAACATAAAACCCCTTGCTGGGCGTGAAAAACAAAAGTAAGTTCATTCAGTGCTGTAGCTGTCAGCAAATAATTTATGAAAACACCCAGTGGTGTTTTCATAACGTTTATTACTTACATAGTAATTGGGGCAGAGAGGAAAGGGTAAAATTCCATTTCAGATTGGTTCCCCTAAAAAAGTGTTTAGCCCCAGGTGAATTTGGAAATAAAAACTCTTCTATACCCACATAGCCCCTCAAAACATCAGAGGTGAAGGAAACAAAAGAGCAAAGGGCCTTGGGTTTTCCATATACCTTAAACCAGAGGGATCAATGTGCATAGGAAAAGGGGATGGGGAGAAAGAGAGAGGCTCCTTGATGCAGTCTAGGCTCAGGGTGTGTGATGGTCTTGTGGTCATTGTCCTCAGCCTTGATGGCATCAAAGGAAGAATATTTCCTCTACTTCTGGGATCTAAGATTAGATCTTGCCAGCATGCAATTATATAGTTAATCATACATCGTATCACTAAAACACTAGGAAAACTTATAACTAAGGCACTAGAGGAGGAGGGTCCTACTTCCCTTAGAATATGTTCTTTCAGTACAATTGGGGAGGCAAAAACTGCTTTTGCTACCTCATACCCTATTCCCAAACAGGGTCACATTTACAGGTACAGGGACTGGAACGTCAACATAACTTTTTGGAGGAGCATGGTTCAATCTGTAACAATGGGTGTGTGGTATCTTTGTGACAACCAAGAGGAAATGTCAGTTTCGCGGTTATTGTGCACATCTGGAATTCAGAGGAAAGCTCTGAATTAGAGTTATATATTTGGAATTCATATGTGAATACTTAATAGCTAAAGCAAAGACATGACTTAGATGATCTAGAGGTGATCTAACAGAATGAAAACTGCAAGAAGCTTAGGAGCCTGCTTTGAGGAGCCCCAACATTTTTCCTTCTGTATGCCTTCTATTTGCTACCCAGAACCATAGCATTTAGTTATTGAGTAGAGGAGAACAAAAGAGGAAAAAGAAGCATCTGGTACCAAATTCTGTCAGTTACTTAGTGCAACTGTAACAGAAATACAACAAGTGGGTGGCTTTAAAGAGCAGAGATTTATTTTCTCACAGGAGTCTAGAAGTCCGAATTCAGGACACTGACTGTAGGGAAAGGCTCTGTCTCTGTCAGCTGTAGGGGGAGATCCTTGTCTGTCCCAGCATTCCTTAGTTCCTTGATGATCTTCATGTGGCATCCGTCTTTCCCTATTTGTGCTTGCTCCTGCCCCTAATGTGCTCTTTTTATAACTCAGAAGTGATTAGGTTTGTGACACACTATATACTGGTAAAATGGCCTCATTAAAATAACAAGAAAACCCTATTCCCAAACCATATTACATCCACAGGTATAGGGGTCAGGATTCTAGCACATATTTTGGGGAAACATAATTTAATCTTTAACAACCCCTTCTATTTACTACCCAGAACTATAACATTTAGTTACTGGGTAAAAGCCCATCGATGTTGAGTCAATTCCCACTCATAGCGACCCTATAGAGTAGAAAATAAGTACAAAAAGCAGCATTTAAAGAAAATGGGGAGCAAACTGGAGAATTTTTATCATAGAAGCTAATATAGGATAATTTCATGAAGGGAGGAGTGTCCTGTCTTGAATGCTGTCAAGATATCAAGAAAGGTGAAGACTAAAAATGTTTGCTGACTTTAGCAACACTGAAGTTCTTGCTGACCTTGGTGGTATGTCCTGACACTTGAATAGTAGCCTATCCTCTTTCTTAATTTTCCTATAATTTTTATATTTAGTTTAAGTTGGGGTGAAATAGGATCAAGGCACAGCTGCATATAGGAATTCCTGTATAGCTCTCTGTTTTTTATATCAGTTCATATATGTGCACATAGACCCATGCATACAGCATTATAGCTTTCTATAATTGTTAAAATTCTAATGAGCTGTGCGGGTTTATAGATCTGTCAAATAACTATCAAATATTTCTGGCATCAATGATTAATATCCTCTATTTTCTCAAAAAACAAAAGCAGAATTTATAATAAAAGCAAAATATTAATTAGAAGTTGATTTAGAAAAAAATATACTGAATTTTTCTTTCACATATAAATATTTGCCACTTTTTTTTTAATTAAGAAATATTCAGTGATCATTTGCCCTGAACCAAACACAGTACTAGAAACTTGGGACTCTAGGGCAAATGAGATGTCTGCAAAGAACACAGTCCAACATACCATACTATATTGGCTTTTCTCCTTCTGTGTCTTAATGGTTCATGCTGTGAAATTTTTTAAGCTGTGGTGAGTTGAATTGAATATATGCAGGTTTGGAAGCCTCACAGAGAAAGAAAGTATATCTTATAATGGTTGTCTGTGTATTAAAGGAAGAAATAATAAATAAAATAAGATTGGAATATCAAAAATTATGTAGTCCCTTCATTGAGTGCCCTACCCTTCACATGTTAACCACACACACAAATACACACCCATGCGTATACACGTGCAAATATATGACATGTAATAGGTAGTTGTAAGAATGAAAATTTGTTTTTGATTGACTTCAATAATTCTGAAATCTTTGACAGTCAAGCCATCATAATAATCACATTCATGTGGTTGAACAAATTTAATACTTATTTTTCCTCATACTTTGTGTTTTTAATAATGTGTTTTAAAACTCACGTATGCTCAATATTGGTCCAAGCTTAATATAATTGGTCAGCATTTTGAACAAATACAGGTGGTTACTGTTTCTTCATTCTGGAAAGCACATTACTGAGGGTATTTGTGAACAATACTGAAAAACAAAAATAATTCAAAATAAGAATTTCACGGAAAAATGATTTCTAGGTTTCAGTGCTTTTATTAGTTATTTCACAAGAACACAATTTGGCATGAGTTTTTATAAAAAAATAATAAAAAGTTGGATCTGCTCAAGTCTTTTGCCCAAAAATATAACCAACTATTAGTAGTTTCAAGCTTTTAAGTGTAGAAAAGTCTAAGAAATTTGTTTTTAATATCTCATTCCTTCTTGTATACAATAAGTAACAAAATTTTCTTATAGATAGACAGTCCTAGAAGGTCCCAGTCATAAAGAAATGCTTACTTACCTTGATAAAAACAAAAAAAACTTTTAATAAGTTGATTTCTTCTCATATGAGAGAGCTTCCATGTTGATGATGAGTCACTGGTGACTGTAATTGCTGTTTATTTCTGTCTCGGTTAATTCCAGAGCACATTCAGAAAATGAAGGTACCTCCTTACCATCTGCTGACTCCTGCACCAGTCCTACTAAAATGGATTTATCATATAGTAAGACAGCTAAGCAGTGCCTAGAGGAGATATCTGGTAAGTCATCTGATTGATGGGTAGGTCAAACCTGAGAATTGTAATCTCTCTGTAAATTTGTATATTAAATCATATTTGTACTATGCTGTCTTTTCTTATGCAAAAATGGACTGCATACATCTTATGCATCAGAGATTATTGGAACTGTTTGGCTGTTCTTCTTAGGATGATCTCATTATGGCTTTGTAGAAAATAGTAGTACTTTCATAAGTCGAGATTTGTAGTCAATATTGCCCTCAGTCAAGTTGATCATATTCGGGGAGAAAAAAAAAAAAACTAGAGAAACTTCTTGGTAATAAGACGGCCCTTGGATATATTTGGCAATTGAAACTATACTAAAGATCAGGTGTTAATGTAAATTTTCCATCGCAAATCTAAACCTGCTCTATCTCCAATTGTATATTATTATTGAACATTTCTATATGGTGGTTCCAAATATGCATTATAAAAAAAACTAGGAAAATATTTGCATTTCATATAAATAATGTGTATATATATATATATACACACACATAGACATACCTCAGACACGGTTTGTTAGGTTTTTAAGTGTATAAAACAGGTTTCTTAGCTTGAGCCCAGTGTTTTTCCTAGGATCCAGATAAGCCTGAGCCTTTATGGAAAGCCTTTATTGGAATGTTGTTATATATAGGACTGTTTTCATGAGGTACTCAGCAGCCTCTTAGCAAAATATGCTGCCCTCACAACTGTGCCAATAAGCAACATCATGATAAACAGAGAAAATATTGAAGTTTTCAAGGACTTTATGTTACTTGGATCTGCAGTCAATGCTCACAGAAGCAGCAGTCAAGAAATAAAATGATGTATTGCACTGAGCAAATCTGCCGCAAAAGACCTCTTTAAAGTGTTCAGAAGCAAAGATATCCCTTTGAAGACTAAGATATGCCAGATCCAAGCCATATTTTCAATCTTCTCACATGTATGCGAAAGCTGGACAATGAATAAGGAAGGCTGAAGAATAATTGATGCCTTTGAATTATGGTGTTGATAAAGAATGTTGAATAGACCATGGACTGCCAGAAGAATGAACAAATCTGTTTTGGAAGAAGTATCACCAGAATGCTCCTTAGAAACAGGGATGGCAAGACTTCATCTCACATACTTTGGAAACATTAACAGGAGGGACCAGTTCCTGGAGGACATCATGTTTGGTAAAACAGAGAGGGTCAGCAAAAGAGAGGAAGACCCTCAACAAGATGGATTGATACAGTGGCGGCAACAATGGGCTCAGGCATAGCAACGATTGTGAGGATGGTGCAGGACCAGGCAGTGTCTCCTTCTGTTGTACATAGGGTCACTGTGAGTTGGAACAGACTCGACAGCACCTAACAACAATGAAGGGAGAGAGAATGGAAGAACATTTTATCTGTTTTTAAGTAAGAATGGGTAGGAGTAGAATTATGTCTGTTATTCCAGTAACTTCTTACCTAGTTTATGTGTAGTCACAGCTACATCCAAGGGGAAAAGAAAAGAAAAACAAACAAAAAACTAAAAAGTATGTAATTAAAATATTACTCCAAGGATTCAAAGTGTTGCTCTGAAGCTCATGAAAGTAACCATATCACAAATTTAAGGGTGAAGAAACTCCCCCATTTCATCAGACCTGAAGCACGCTTTGGCAAGGGTTAGCTTTTACTGCAGTATCCACCAGTGAGTATTGACAATGACAGCATGCCAAGGGTAACTTTGGGAGTTACCATCAGTGGCATCATTAGACACCAGAAGTTTCACGTGAAGATTACAACAGGGAAGGGGAAGAAATGGTTAATGTCATGATGTAGCTATGGGATGGTATTTGTAGGTTCTTCAAAATACTTGGGAGAAGTGTTCCACGTGGCTTTCCCATAGCTCCGGATAGTCTCATGGCCAGAATGATGCTGTGTACCTTTATTGTGACTAGATAGTTTGTAAACCTAGTGTGGCCTGAGGAAACATATCCCTCACATGTTTGCTTACACATGAATAACTTCAATTAGCATAATTATGCCTATCCAATACTTTTTTTTTTTTTTTTAATACTAGAGCTCAAGTCTTTAGGAGCAATGCACGTGGTGGCACAGTTTGAAGTGTAATGTTTATGTGAATTTCAAAAAGAACATTGTTTTTCTGAAATTAATATATCACTATTTCTGATTATATAAATAATCCATATTTGATGTTTTCTACAGTCTGACCCTATCTACCATCTGATTATTTTTTCATAGTTCCAGTTAATATTTCCATTTAGTGTTCCCATGTTATCAATAGAATACTAGATGGTAATATAATAATTTAAATTTATTAGAAGACACTATTATTTTGCAGTAATAATGTAATGTATATATAGAATTATAAACTTGATTCTATGATTTAGATAGGAAGTTTTTTGGTATAGTAAAAGAAAGAAAATAAATTCAGAACTGAGGCTTATCTGATTGTGTCTTTCCTACTATCTTCTTTTCAAAATTAGCTTGTAGTGTGGTAGTAAATGTCCCTCAATGTAAACTTAAGATTGGGTGGAAGAAAGGTGATTTTTATTTACTGTTAAAACCCATTACCATCAAGTCAATTCCGACTCATGGCAACCCCATGTACTACAGAGTAGAACTGCTCCAAAGGTTTTCATTTCAGAAACAGATTGCCAGGCCTTTCTTCCATGGTGCTGCTGGGTGGGTTTGAACTGCCAATCTTTAGGTTAGTAGTTGAGCACAAATTATTTGTGCCATCTAGGAACCTCTAATTTACTGTTAGTAAGCTATAAATTGAACACTGTATTTAGAGAAACCTTGATGAGAGTGTACCAGTGGGACAGTGATGAGAGCATGAATATCATAGAGAGATGAGATTGAATATCCTCCTCAATTTTTCAGTTTTAGGCTTTGCATCACTATTACCATGTTTTTATGCAAATAACATATACCTTCTATGTTTGTTTGCCAACCATGCCCTCCCCTCTGTGAGGTATTTTTGTAAATGCAGCTATGCCATTTTTTTTTTTTTACATGCTGCTGTAAAAAAAATAAGCATAGCATACTTAAGAAAATACCTCATGGGGGGGAGGATGTGGTTCGCAAACATAGAAGGCATGTGTTATTCATGTAAAAATAGGGTACTCTATTGCAATTTTTGCTTTAATTTTTGGTGTTTGCAGTATTCTCATAGATGATCCTTCCACTCCCTGGACTCTCTCACAATGGTCTTGTCCTCCAGCCCTTCTGAGCTACTTATCCTCAAAGTCATACTGTAGATCTGGTGATTGCCAGCAGCTCCAACTTTTCCATAATCTCAATTTCCTATACCCCTCTCTCACTGGCTACCACCTCCTATCTTTCCTGTACTCTTCCTTTGTACCCTGACTCCACCAGTGGCTTTACTAAGATTTCAAACTCATTGATCCCACCACACTTTATTATTCATCACCAAACCCTGTATATTTTTCTTCCCTTTTTAGATAGCTGAATTCTTATAGTCTTGGGTGTAACTTTACTTTTGCCTATATTCTTAACTCTCATGTTGTACTCATTTAATGAAGTTGCTGACCTGATAACATTCAATGCTCCACCTATTCCACACCTGCAATAAATGAGCCTGGGGAAAAACACCTTACCCATGTGACTCACTTTAAATTATTCAAGGGAATACTCAAAGCTACCCCACAATTATTCTATATTTGTCTAATCTGTTTATTCTTTCAATTTCTTAGATGACAACTATATACATTTTCTTTTCTTCTCAAACCTACAATACTATCTCTTACATACTTCCTGTTAACTGGTGACCTTACTGTCTGCTTCACTGAAAAAAGTAAAACAGTCAGAAAACACCTTTACAAACTACTGCCTTCACATTTGCCCATGCACCAATATCTATACCCATTTATTCTTCCTTTTGTCTTATACTCTGTCTTCTGTCTCTATAAGGTCAACTTTTCTTGACCCTGCAACGTACTGAGTGAAATAAAACAGATGAAATGGTGAAGGGCTTTTTGGATTAGAACAAATAATTATACTACTCACTGACATTGTCACAGACTTTTTTTGCTTATAGTAATCAGGACATTGATAAATGGAGTAAGGGTTTATCAAGAACCAGGTTCTCCCAAAAGGTTCCTGTCCAAGTGTGGAATGTTTTAGGTCACTTCTGTGTGCACCCCTTAATTAACCATGCACGAGAGAACAGAGCAACTTGGGCCTGGGGCTTATACAGAGAAACCAGAGGGGTGTACACGCTGGCCTACAGGGAAGCAACAGGAAGGGAAGAGGAAGGTGTCTCTGCTCAGGTGCAAACAGAATGGCCATACAGTGACTAGGAGAGTGCATTTGTTCAGGGGTGAACAGCATGACCAGCCTGTGACCAAAGCATGCAACATTTCTTCCCCTCTAGCTACAAGATTAATTCTGTACAATTAAGTAGTTATGGGTCCAATCTAATCCTGTTGCCATGGAGTTGATTCCGACTCACAGCGACCCTATAGCATAGGGTAGAACTGCCCTATAGGGTTTCAAAGGAGCTGCTGGTGGATTTGAACTGCCGACCTTTTGGTTTGCAGCCAAGCTCTTAACCACTGCACCACCAGGACTTCATTTATGGGTAGTCACGGGGAAATAGAAAGTTACTGTGAGCTCAAAACAGGGAGGAAACCTTCTCTGACAAAGAGAATAAACTGGCAGTGAGAGTGAGCCCCAATTCCCTGCCTCCTTATCAGAGAATGCTCTGAGCCCAAGGCTTCAGCTTAGGCAGCCTAGATAGAAACCATAAAGGCAGACCGAGCTTCCAGGAAACCCCAATTTGCTCAAGTATTACCCACATTTATCTTTCCCTCTTTATAGAACAATCCTACAAAGAATAGCCTTCAATCACTGACACTAATTTCTCTCCTCTCTAATAAACCTACTCCAATTAAGCTTTCAGCCCCATCTCTCCACTGAAGCTCTTAACTGAGGTACCAGTGATATATATATGGGCAAATCCAAGGTCTCAGTTGTTATTTTACCTCTCAGCAGCACATGCCCTCCTCTGGAAAAGTTTCTTGCTTGCCTTTCAGGATATCACATTCCCTTTGTTTTCCTTGAACCTCAATGTTTGCTCCTTCTCAGTCTCCTTTTCTAGTTATTCCTTTTCTCCCTGATCTCTTATAACTGAACTGATTTGGTCTCAGTTCCTGAACTATACATGCTCCCTTGGTGATTTAATACTGCTTATGGCTTTAAATTCCATCTGTATATTGATGGCTCACAAATGTCTCTCTCTACCTTAGTCCTTACCCCAGCATCCCAGACTTATATCTCCAACTGTGTATACAACATCTCCACCTGAATATCTCATAGACACCCCAAAGTCAGTATATCTAAAAATGAACTTCTGATTTTACTCCTCAAAATTTCATCCTTAAAAACTCTTCACTTTGCATTTTCTCTGTTCTGGTTAATGATAATTCTCTCTCTCCTGTTGCTCAGACCTGAAATCTTAGAATAATTCTTGACTCCTCCTATACTCTCATACCTGATATTCAATCAACCAGAAAACCTGTTGACTCCAGGGGTATTGTTTTCTATGTGAGCTCTGGAATACAGTTGTATATTTGAAGCAATTTTTTGAGGTTTTTTTTTTTTTTTTTTTGCTATTTGAACTCTTGCTATTATTTCTGACTCAAAAAATAAATTTAGATGACACAATATTCCTCTTATCCTAATTCACTGTCATAACTGAGGTACCAAATAAATTGTGGTAGCAAGGAATTATTTCAGTTTAAAAATATATCCGGAATTCAATCAGTTCTGTCCTGTTAACTGATATATCCCCAACATATGGCTGATATATATTAAATGCTCAATAAATATTTCTAAAATGAAGTAAATGTAATGGACATGTCATAGAAATGAGATACATAATGGGGAAGGAGCATAATAATTTTCAGGTGGACAAAATAGGAAATTTGAGAATAATAACTTTAATTTGGAAGGCAATATGACAGCATAGACTGTTTAGAAATAAATCACAGTGAACTTGACTTTATAACATTCAGAGGTAAATATATCACAGATATCAACACTTGCTGTAATAACACTATGTGATTTATGGCTATGGGAAAGTACAGCATATTAAATAACAGTAAAAAAGTAAATAACCCTCAGTTGAAGAGATCGACATGAGTAGAAAAGCAGAATATTGTCTGACACAGTGCAAAAGATGAGCCCTTAGGTTGGAAGGCACTCAAAATATGACTGGGAAGAGATGCCTCCTCAGAGTAGAGTGGAACTTAATTACATGAATGGAGTAAAGCTTTTGAGACCTTCATTTGCTGATGTGGCATGGATCAAAATGAAAAGACACAGCTGCAAACATCCATTAAAAAATGAAACATGGACTGTATGAAATATGAATCTAGGAAAATTGTAAGTTGTCAGAAAAGAAATGGAACACTTGAAAATAAATATACTTGGTATTAGTGAGCTGAAATGGACTGGTGTTGGGCCATTTTGAATAACACAATCATATGATATAGCATACTAGGAATGATAAATTGAAGAGTAATGGCATCACATTCATTGTCAAGAAGAACATTCCAAGACCTATCTTGAAGTGCAATGCTGTCAGTGATAGGAAAACATCAATACGCCTATAGGAAAGACCAGTTAATATGAGTATTATACAAATTGGCATACCAACCACTAATGCCAAAGATGAAGAAATTGAAGATTTTTACTAACTTCTGCAGTCTGAAATTGATCAGACATGCAATCTAGATTCATTGATAGTTACTGATGATTGCAATGTGAAAGCTGGAAACAAAGAAGGATCACTAGTTGGAAAATACGGCCATGGTGTTAAAAATGACACCAGAGATCATGTGGTAGAATTTTGCAAGACCAATGAGTTATTCTTTGCAAATACATTTTTCAACAGCATAAATGAAGGCTCTATGCTCTTGTAGGATGGAATACACAGAAATCAAATTGACTATATTTGTGGAAACAGATGATGGAGAAGCTCAATATCATCAGTCAGAATAAGGCCAGGGGCTGACTGCTGAACAGATTATCATTTGCTCATATGCAAGTTCAAGTTGAAGCTGAGGAAAATGAAAACAAGTCCACGAAAGCCAAAGTACGACCTTAAGTATATCCAACCTGAATTTAGAGACCTTCTCAAGTATAAATTTGATGCATTGAACACTAATGACCAAAAACCAGAGGAGTTGTGAGATGACCTCAAGGACATCATACATGAAGAAAGCAAGAGGCCAGTAAAAGGAAAAGAAAGAAAAGATCAAAATGAATGTCAGAAGGGATTCTGAAACATGCTCTTGAATGTAGAGTAGCTAAAGTGAATGAAAGAAATGACCACGTAAAAGAATTGAACAGAAGATTTTAAAGGACAGCTCAAGGAGACAAAGTATTACAATGAAATGTGCAAAGACCTGGAGTTAGAAAACCAAAAGGGAAGAAAACACTCAGAATTTCTCAAGCTGAAAGAACTGAAGAAAAAACTCAAGTTTCTCGTTGCAATATTGAAGGATTCCATGGGCAAAATATTAAACGATGCAGGGAGATGGAAGGAATATGCAGAGTCACTGTACCAAAAAGAATTGGTCAACATTCAGCCATTTCAGGAGATAACATAATGATTAAGAACCCATGGTAATGAAGGAAGAATTCCAAGCTACACCGAAAGCACTGATGAAAAGTAAGCCTCCAGGAACTGAAAGAATACCATTTAGAAGTTTCAACAAATCGTTGCAGGGCACCAAGCGTCTATGCCAAAAAATTTGGAAGACTGCTACCTGGCCAACCTACTAGAAGGGATCAATATTTGTACCCACTCCAAACAAAGGTTATCCAACAGAATAAAGAAATTATTGAAGAATATCATTAATATCACACACAAGTAAAATTTTGCTGAAGATAATCCAAAAGTGGTTGCAGCAGTACATCAACAGGGAACTGCCAGAAATTCAAGCTGGATTCAGAAGAGGATGTGGAATGAGGGATATCATTGCTGATGTCAGATGAATCATGGCTGAAAGCAGGGAATACTGGAAAGATGTTTACCGGTGTTTTATTGACTATGCAAAGTCATTCCAATGTGTGAATCATAACAAATTATGGATAATATTGTGAAGAATGGGAATTCCAAAACACTTAATGGTGCTCATGCAGAACCTGTACATAGACCAAGAGGCAGTCATTTGAACAGAACAAGGGGACACTGCATGGTTTCAAATCAGGAAAGGTGTGCGTCAGGGTTGTATCCTTTCACCATACTTATTCAATCTATATGCTGAACAAGTAATCTGAGAAGCTGTACTTTATGAAGAATAACATGCCATCAGGATTTCAGGATAACAAAACCTTGCTCAATGAAAGCAAAGAGGACTTGAAGCACTTACTAATGAAGATCAAAGTCTTCAGTACGGATTACACTTCAACATAAAACAAAAATCCTCACAACCAGACTAATAAGCAACATCATGATAAACAGAAAAGATTGAAATTGTCAAGGATTTCATTGCCCTTGGTTCCAGATCAATGCCCATAGAAGCAGCAGTCAAGAAATGAAATGATGCATTGCATTGGGCAAATCTGCTGCAAAAGACCTCTTTAAAGTGTTTAAAAGCAAAGATGTCACTTTGAAGACTAAGATGCGCCTGACCAAGCCATAGTATTTTCAGTCACCTCACATGCAAGCAAAAGCCGCACAATGAATAAGGAAGATCAAAGAAGAATTGATGCATTTGTATTATGGCTTTGTTGAAGGATATTGAATATACCATGGACTTCCAGAAGAATGAACATGTCTGTCTTGGAACAAGTACAGCCAGAACACTCCTTAGAAGCAAGAATAGCGAGACTTTGTCTCACATACTTTGGATATGTTATCAGGAGGGACCAGTCCCTGGAGAAGGACATCGTGCTTGGTAAAGTAGAGGATCAGTGAAAAAGAGGAAGACCTTCAATGAGTTGGACTGACGCAGTGGCTGCAACAGTGGGCTCAAACATAGTAATGATTGTGAGGATGAGGCAGGATTAAGCATTGTTTCATTCGTTCTGTTGCATGTGGTGTTGCTGTGAGTCAGAAATGACTTGTTGGCATCTATAACAACTACAGCAAGAAAAGAGAGTA
Organism: Loxodonta africana; assembly: GCF_030014295.1. Classification (NCBI taxonomy): domain Eukaryota; kingdom Metazoa; phylum Chordata; class Mammalia; order Proboscidea; family Elephantidae; genus Loxodonta; species Loxodonta africana. The sequence goes on along the minus strand of NC_087345.1, from coordinate 56,962,928 downwards.
TCTACAAATTTAATTTTGTCTGTGCTATCACTGAATAATCAAAAATTTTGAGGAGGAAAATGTTTAGTCATTTTAAAGAGGCAATATAATGGCTCAGAAATACTCTCTGATGAGCTGGGATTTTAGAAGATATATTGCATGTGTGTGTATATATATATGTATACCTATATAACATACAAATATATACACAGATATTTGTATATATACACACATATACACATGTATATATACACACATACATATGTGTGTGTGTATATATATAGAGGGAGAGAGAGAAAGACAGTAAGGATGAACACATAATCGTAGTATAAACCTATAAAAGAATGAATCTGTCATAAACTTAAAGCTTACAGAATTTTTCCTATTTTAGTTATCACTTCCCTTTCTTTCAGTCTCCATTACTTCCTCTTTCAGAACTTCCTGCCACAGCTCTCCTTTTGTTTCTCATTTCTGCTATTGCTACTACATTCTGCTACTAGAGAAACCACAAACTACATAAGCATAAGCGCTTCAATTTATTGCTTAGCACTAGCTTAGACTGGCCCATAGACTATTTCTTTGAAGATAATATGAGATGTGGGAAGAAAAATGTTCTAGAAATTGGACAAAATAGCCTCTTCCCTGACATTATTTATCTGTTAAATTATTCCTCAGATTCCTTATCTCTGAGGTGACTATGGTGATGTCTAGTGAATCACAGGATTGTTGTGAGATACGGTGTTATTCATCCATCTGTCCTTTCAGTATTTTTCACCTGGCACCTTATACATGCCAGGCTTCTCAAGAGTTGGGAAAACAAACAGGACTAAGACATGAACCCTCCTATTGAAGAGCAAGAGGCAAATGGATAAACTTTAATGCTACAAGTAAATAAACTCATAGACATTGTGAGCAACTAAGTTTGCCGGAAAGAGTTGGGAAGGGCTTAAAAAAAGAGCAGATATGTATGTTGTCCCAAAAGATTTGTGACATTCTAATGGATGGAGAAATCAGGGAATAACAAGCCAGGAAGATACAACTTCAGTGAAAGTAGTTTGAAAAAAAATTCTTCTTGCCTTATTATTTTTATTAGTTTCTTTTTGTGAAAATGGCCAATTTTCCTAAATTCATTGGGATCTTGGGATCTCACTAGTTTTTTTGTAACCCAAAATTTCACAGTTCCAAATGCTGTTGACACTGTTGAACTCCTATTGCTAATGATTGGTATGGGGACCTCAGTGGGGAGTAATTCCTCGTTCTGTTCCCCAAGTAAACTTCATGATACAGAACTGTGATGATATTAGTCCTGGCAAGGGCAGATCCAGGTTTGTGAATTTTTGAAACCTATAAAATTAGGGTAACTTTGCTTAAGAAAGAATAAAACAAATTAAACATACAGAATTGTGTAGCGGTCCTTGAAAGGGGCCCAGGCGAGTAAGAGTTTCCACAGTTTAAGCACCATTGACTTCACAGTAAGCTGACCTTGGTGTCCTAGTGTGGTTTTGCCTGACCAGCATCTATTGCCCCGTCTGCTGATAATAGAACCTTGATTTTCTCTGGGGAACCACATCCCCACCATTTTTTGTCCATGTGGTTCAAGTAAAATTGACCTAAGCACAGCCACTCATAACAACCCATTCCCTTGACCTCAGGACTGTTTCAGGAATGGTCATGTGACTCAATGGATTTCAACTGGAACAATTTAGAATCAATCTCGGAACTTTTCCTGAGATGGTTGGACAATGAAGCTCTCTTTTTCTGCTAGGTCTGAAGTTAGTAAAAAGAAAGTTTAGAGCTTCTGGCAGCTATCTTCATCCCCAAGTGAAACAAACAGAGGAAATAGAGCCTACAGCAGGAGAGGCTTACCCCAAGTTCATTATAGGAAATGTCAGAGCCCCTGAACAAGCTGTGTGTGAAATTATACCTTCCCTACTCTCTGTCCTTTTGAGTTATATTACTGTGGGAAGGAGGGGTCTCTTTTTGTACATGAACAAATGTGAAAAATGCCCCTACTTACATAACTCCAAAATCCATGGCATTTAAAGATTTGAGACACTGTTAAGGAACAAAGATGAATGGTTCATACTACAAAGCAGATTTTGTTTAGAGAGGCTCACTTAGTTGGAAAGCTTAGTTGTTTAAATTTTCAGTATGCAGTATTTCACATGAAGTTATAAAAATGTCTCTGTGACTAAATGGTTATGCAAGTTAAAAATGTAGTCAAGTTGTGGTGTGAAGATACGCATCAGAAACACTCAGTAAAATAGCATCCTGGGAAAAACTTAAGACCTTTGCAGTTTGGAGATTCTCAGAAATCTGTAAGCACATCAATTGATTCTCCTTTTTCATCATGCTCTTAGGGAGGTAACCTAGTGATATTTGCCAGAGGTGGTGATGGTGGTCTTCCAGTAATTATCACAGCCAGGTATAATTCATTATGTAGTTCAAGTGGCAGTAAGAAAGTGAGCTTCTTGTTTCCAGCCTATCGTTTCAGATAAAAAAAAAAAAAAAAAAATTTTTTTTTTTTTAATGCCACGATCTCAGTATTGCAAGGCTAGCTGTTTTGAGGATGCAGATTTTACTGCTTAAACTTGGTTTTATTCTCACATTAATAGACAAAAAGAAATCTGGCCTTAGAGACCATCTCCCTTCATCAAGTGCTAAGACGTTCTGCCAAATGTGAAGTGAGTTTATTCTTCCTGCCCCTTCCCCTCACTGTTATCATTCAACAAAGTTTTAGAATTTTTTCTTTTACATAGATTGACACTTGCCCTATTTTTTTTTTTTGCATAAGACTGTCTGCCAACATGTATAACATTTGTTTAATGCGCTTTTTAACCTTTAGCTAGAATTTTATATTCAACTGAGGAATGTTGATAGGTATCATACTAATTCACTATCAGCGAAGCTGGCATTTCATTTGTAAAAAAATAATTTTAAAATAATACAATGAATTGAGAAAATAATTTTTAAAGTGAGATTCAGATTAATCAGAGGCCTAAGCTAATGTTTATACATGTGTTTCATTTTGTTTTACTCACCAGACTTTGTATTAAATAATGAATTATCTGGCATTTAAAACCTTTGTAAGTGCTCACGTAAACTGACTTTTTTCTTAAAAGTTTGTAAAGATCAAGAAGATGAAACTCAGGCAATTCCAATCAGTTTAGATCTTTTACTTAAATAGGCATCTTATAATTAAGTGTATTAAAGAACTCAAAAACATTCCTTTTCATAACATTAACCCCCAGTACCCAGTGCCGTCGAGTCAATTCCAACTCATCTCATTATAGTAGCTATATTTTATGTTAGGTTTTGGCAAAATTAGAGTGAGTCACATTTTGAGTTCTGATTGGGCCTGTTTATCTCCTTTGTACTGAAGCCTCTTCCTCCATCTGTGTAACATTGCATATATATTTGTGAACACACAGAAGTGTGGGTACACCCGTGTGTGGATACTCACCCAACACAAGCAGGGATAGCTGCCTCTAGAGAGGCAATGAATGGGTTCAATGAATGCGTTCCTGAATACTGTTGTTCAGAATAAAACTATGGACTGATACAGTTCCAAGGGCAAAACTTTTATAACTACAAGTTGACAATACAGTAATGTCTTTGAGCAAAGAGACAAACAAAATTCTTTGATGTTTTCTCTGTGAGGTTATTTCTTCAAAATATTTGCAGTCTGTCTCTACCAGCCCCTCCTTACTGACTCCACTGGACTTGGCACACTCCTTCCTGGGCTCATTCCTACAGGAGGATTATGTTGAATCAGGCTGGAGCATGTGAGTGGAAAATGACATGGGTCATTTCTGAGCAGAAGCTTTAAGACCCATTGCTTGGCTCTCTCATGTCTATTCCCTCTGTCATAAGACCAACATGTCCCAGACTGGGGTTACTCTTTCTGCCTAGATCATAGAATAAAGAGTATCTGATCAGAGCTGCAACCTGCTCAGAGTGGACATTAATGTGAGTAATACTGTAGTATGTGTTTGATTTTATAATCCACTGACATTTTGAAATTGTAAATGTCGCATAATTTAGTCTCAGCCAGGCTTTATCAACCTTTACTCTACTGACATTGTGGGTTGCATGATGGTACAGTGGTTAAGAGCTACGGCATGCTATGGCTGCTAACCAAAAGGCTGGCAGTTCTAATCAACTAGTCTCTCCTTGGAAACCCTATGGGGCAGTTCTAATCTGTCCTATAACGTCGCTATGAGTAGGAATTGACTGGATGGCAACAGGTTTTTTTTTTTTACATTGGGAGTCCTGGGTGGCACAAATGGTTACTAGCCAAAAGGTTCCTGGTTCAAACCAACCGAGAAGCACCTTGGAAGACAGGCCTGGCAATCTGCTTCCAAAAGGTCGCAAACTTAAAAACCCTGTGGAATAGTTCTACTCTGCCCACATGGGGTCATCATGAGTCAGAATTGACTTGATGGCAATTAAGAACAACTAGTGGTGTCGAGGTTAAGAGCCAGGCTGCTAACCAAAAGGTCGCCGGTTTGAATCCACCAGCCGCTCCTTGGAAACCCTATGAGGGCAGCTGTTCTCTGTCCCTTAGGATTGCTATGAGTCAAAATCAACTCAATGGCAATGGGTTTTTTTTTTTTTTTTTGATACTTTGTAGGGTGTTTAGGAACACCCTTTTTTTTTTTAGCCTCTAACCACTAGATGTCAGTAGCACCCCTTTTCCCAGTTGTGACAACACAGAGTGTCTCTACACCCCAAAAAACCAAACCCAGTGCTCTCCAGTCGATTCCGACTCATAGTGACCCTATGGGACAGAGTAGAACTGCCCCATACAGTTTCCAAGGAGTGCCTGGCAGATTCAAACTGCCGACCCCTTGGTTAGCAGCCGTAGCACTTAACCACTACGCCACCAGGGTTTCCAGAGTGTCTGTAGTTATTGGTTCTCAAACTGCAGTCCCAGAGCCAGCTGCAGTAGCATCACCTGTTAGAAGTTCTTTGCAGACCTACTGAATCAGGAGACATGGAGATGGGACCCAGCAACCTGTGTTCTGATATACCTTCCGTGTAGCTCTGAACATGTAAAAATTGAGAACCACTGGTCTGAGCTGACTGGTGTACAAGTACCCATGTATAAAGGGAAGGCATAATTATTGCTTTCATTTGCCAATGCATAAGGTCAACCCTTTCAAGTTAGAGCATTAGTGTTCCCTTTTAATGAATTTGTAACGCTTTAGAGTATGCAACCATGTATTAGTGTAACTGATGTCAAACAAATTGAAGTTTCATAGCTTCAAAAAATTTCATTATGTTCTCACTACCTGGTGATTCACTGGGCTGCAATAATTCAAACTGAAGAAAATAAAAATGTTCTTCTTAAAAATCCCAAGGGCAGGGTCATTTTGGTCTTTTTAAAATGACTTTACAAAATGATGTTTTTAGAAGTACAGTTGTCAGTTTCTGTGATTCAGCATTAGTACCTTCATTTTATTTTTGATAATGCAATTTATTTTTGAAGACTAAAGAGTTGAGAATAATTATTTATAACCCAAAGGTTTGTTTATTGAAAATTTTTGCTACAAATAATTGCTGTTCTTAAGTAAATCACTTTGATTCCTTTTATATATCTGTAAAATGGATCTAGATATGGTCTGCCTTGACCTTGGGGGCTTCAGGAATAATTAACTTTAAAAGTAGATTGTTACTGTATGTAAAGCTATGTTGTTGTTGTTAGGTGGTGTGGAGGCTGTTCCAACTCACAGCAACTCTATAGGACAGAGTAGAACTGCCCCATAGTGTTTCCAAGGAGCAGCAGGTCGATTTGAACTGTGCACCTTTTGGTTAGCAGCTGAGCTCTTAAGCAGTATGACACCAGGGCTCCGTGTAAAAGTATAGGCAAGGCGTATTGTAATGTTAATGTATATAGTTAAGAGTTGGGCATTTCCTGTAGTGGAAATTAATAAAATGAGATGAAAAATCAGAATTAATTTCACTGTGTTAGCTCTGAAATTGATGAGGATTTATTTATATGTCAATTCGAATGACACAACTTAACATTTCTATACATTCCTCCACTTTCCCCTTTATAATAAGGGGTGTTTGTAGGCATAAAATCCTCAAAAGTTTTTCTTTAATACTTGTCTTGTTAATGTCAGTGGAGCACATAACCTCTACCATACCTGACATTTGTTTTGAAAGTTTTCCCCAAACCAGAATTTCAAGATGGTGGTTTAGCGAATCAAGAGAAATTTACCTTATACGTTTTCTGTTTTATCAAAATATTGAAGATAACTAATTATGCTGTGATAGGTTTATGCAGTAGATTTAGAAAAATGCTCAATATCAAAATACTTCACGTGAATTTTATGTTTTCGTTGACATCATTATGGTCTACATACTTGGCCGTATTCCACTTGCATGCTTTGAGTCAAAAGCATATTGGGGAAAAAACATTTTGTGTCATTTTTTGCTATTTTTTTAAAGAAGGGAGGAAGAAATCTCGACTTTTATTGTTACATTAGAATTTTGCTAAATAACCTCAGAATCAAAAACACTTGAATTTGTTCTGGAAAAGATGAGGTGAAGTGTTTTCCTTTAAAGTGTTATCTGTCAGCAGGTAGAGAGTGTCATGCTCTGTTTTTTAGGTCCTTTATACTCTTGAATTTGATTTGTGCTTTTACAGCACAAATCCCAACATTCAGAAGGCAGATCTGCCTGCTTCAGCTGCCTGCAGCTATAGAGAATTAGCCTGTCATTCTCAGCATCGGGGAGCGTGTGTGAGTGTGAGAGTGTGTGTCCGCGGCTGAGGCTGGGTGGCTGAGAGCGATCTCCATGTGCATAGGGTTGATGTGTAGCATCTCATTCAGGCTTGGCTCTGAAACCTGTGGCATTCTAGGCTGGACAGCTGCTTCCGTGGCTCTGTCACAATTTCGCAGGATGTTTGCTGCCATGGCAGCCAGCAGCATCTACTGCAGCAGCAAGAAAGAACCATAGATCTGAGAATGCAGGTGGAATACTAAAACGCAAGAGGCTCGGGCAGGGCTGGGCTTCCAGGCTTCATTCCTGCTCTTACTGGGCTCTGATGCGGAGGCTGTACTTGCTGCACTGTGTCAGCTCATCTAGAGTAAAGGGCTGTGGACCTGGATCAGTCAAGGGCTGGTGAGAGGAGGAAAAAAAAAAAAAAGCCAGAGCCATCCCTCCAGCTCCACTACCTTTCTTTTCGGCACACAGAAGCAGTAAAGGGAAATGTGGACCCATCCTCGTGCTGAGACATGCGATTGGATGAAGAAGGGAAAACGTAGTTGGCTTCCTGTGTTACTTTTCAGCTGGAGCAGAATCTTTGCTGAACTCTTTTCTGCTTCAGCTGTATTCAAGCAAACTGTTTGTGAGTACCACTGATTAGTGAAATGATGTAGCAAGCTAAAGGGTGGGCAAGTCATTTTATGTACAAAAGCTACAGAATCAATTTATGTGAATGTTTGAGCCTGGCCTTTTATTGAACTGCATGTGTTAATCAAAACCCAAAGGGCCAGTTGAGATCTCAGTATAAGACAACAAGATGATGTCCAATTGAAAAGGTGAAGCCACTGGAAGAGACATGCAGCGCCCTGTTGAACTCTCTGTGTTTAGGGGCAAAGATGTAAGGAGAAAGGGAGCTTGCCTTCAGAAGCAAAAGTCTTTGACTAATCTCACCCTCACCAGTGAAATCAAGAGGAGACCCACTGTGCGCATTTCCAACTGGTTTGGAAATGCGGCAAAGGCCAGCCAGAGAGAATCCCACTATGAAGACAGGCGCACTCTGTCCAGATTTCTCTCGAGGTCTGTGCAGTCCCTGTATCATACCAGCAGCCCCGGGACCTGGAACCTCCTGCCTGCTGGAGGCAACCAGTCAGGCAGTGAGGGCTTAGAGGACTGGTCTGCAAGAAAAGTCTTGGAAGGTGAGAGTGATGAAGAGAGCAGGTCTGAAGATGAAACTGTATCCTCTAAGCTAAGCAGCATCAGCAGAAGCTGGGCTGAAGAGGAAGGAGAAAGCTGCCTGCGGGAAGGGATTGCTCATCTAGATGAGGATGTTATCCTTACGATGTTGGGGGATCTGGAGCAGGCACTTTACACTGACTTACTGGGTAAGTTGGGTTTCCTTCTCAAATGTGTATGGCATTTTAAGAAGCTGCATATTTGCCTTAGCCAACTACCTTCCATTGTACAGACTGATTTTTTTTTTAATTCTTTAAATTATTTTCTTTGTAAAGCTTAGTTCATATGAAGACTAGTTGCAAAGTCTTTTTGGAAAAAGTAAACAGAAGCGGTTTTCCACAGACTTTATTGGCCTAAAGACCTGTACATTTTAGATACCTATCTAAAAGTGTTAACATTTTTAAACCCCATTTTTTTTTCCTTGTCATTAATGGGGCCTGTTTATTCAACTTCCTTCAAGGTGACCTCACCACAAATATGGAATGAAGGATGAAGGGCTTTGTGGGTGAATTTCCTGTACTTTTTATTTTCTCCTGCAGCATTAGTGGTACTGGCGTAGATGGCCCTTTTTTGTACCTCAGTGACAAGCACACTGCATTCTAGTAACACTTTTAGAAATGCAGATGCTTCTTCCGCAAGCTTTACTTACTTTTTTGGGGGGAAGGAGGATGCTTGACAAAAAATGCTCTTGAGTGTGTACACTTTAACTATTTAAACTAATATAGAGATAGCTATGATCTGTTTTCTACTTGACACACTAGGCTTTTGATGACATGAGTCTCAGTAGTAACTTCTGATATAGTCTTAATGAACAAGATTTGAAGATGTCTGAAGTAAGTGGCTTTGTAAATAACACTTTACATGTCAGCCTTACCACTTGTCTAAGTAGGTAAAATCAATATATTTTGTTATCTCTCAATCCAATACTTGCCTAAAGCATGTTTATATCATACAGTTCCTTCTTCAAAAATCTGTAACGATTGAACCATTGACCACAGCGTATTTTCTGTCCATGTGTATTTCCATACAGGACTCCATAAATTCAAAAGATTTAAACCTGGCCAGGGATCTCTTTGTTTCATATTCATAAGACAGATGCTAAATGTTTATTTTCTGTGTAGACTCTCCTGTTATGTGGTGTCTTATGAGATTTTCTGGAATCTTTTAGTGAACCAGCTTTAGAAGGAGAAAGCTTAGAAACAGCAGAGGCAGATATTGCTGAATTCTTCATGTCAGTTTGGCTTTAAAAGAGTAATGTTGCCACAGTTGTTGGAATAGTGAGTCTGAATCTGAATGCACCAGGTGCTCAGCCACTGAAGATTTACTTCTTCACCATTGTGCGATTTCTATGATGAACTGCTTCGCCTAAAGAGCTGTATGTGGTACAAAGGCAAGAGAGGGACTCTTAATCCTTATGAATCTTTTTCTTCTTTTTTTTTTTTTTGCCTCTTGATCCTCTGGAACTGTAGAATCAAATAATATTCATCTTTTGCCTTTAAAATAGTGGAATTCATCTTGTTCCAAGTACCTCTTATGTAAGCATTTTCAAAGATAAGAACAGAGCGCAGTCCCCTGACAGTATTTGTCAGTTGTTCTGTTAAATTATAGCATGCTGTGGGTGGGTGTAGATATGACACATGCCTTTTTGTGCATAAATAACTTGAGTATTACTGTCAGAGGGTAGCCTCTCAATAGAAATCTGTGTATGCCGTGGGTTTTAAACTGAGTATCTGCTTATTGGAGTTACGTGATTATTCACTTTAAGAGGATTTTTTTTTCCTCCCTTTAAGCCAGAATTTAAAAATGCAAGTCAGAAAGGAAGAGGATGAGTTTATTTAAATAGCTCTGATACTAATAACCACAGCTCAGGATAATGAAGCATCCCAACACAACTCCCTAAACACAATGATGCATGTTAAGTTTGGGGAAGATATCCAAGCCTACGGCGCACAGGAATATCAGGATCCCTGCCACGTGCTTGACTCGGCTCTGCTTCTGACTCAAAATGGCCTCTTCCAAGTTAGTTTTTAGGAAGGGCTCCTTAAGTTCAACTCGTTAATCTGAGATAGCCTAATAATGCAGACAGACTAGAGGCTTTACTATAACATATAACCTAGGAGAGTACTTAAAAGCTGTTGGCCATATTTTTGCTATTGTTCCCCCACATATCTGAATAAACGGTTTCATCCAAAAATAGTTGGGGTCCTCTACAAAACTGGGGTTATTTTTCAGAACAAATCAGACAGCTCTGCTTTAGATAACACTTTTGTTATGTGGATGGTGTGGAGGACATAATTCTCTTGTGAACCAGGTTCATACATATGTAATTTAATTTTCTATTAAAAGATGACAGTGCTGGCAGTGTTAATTACAGTGTGTAATGCGTAATGTTAATTACAATGGCTAAGGCCTAAAAAGTAGGAGCAGGACCAGGCAGATTAAATGGTTTATCTGTCACTAAGTAATGATGTAGAAGAACCAAACAGAGCCTGTTATTTCGTGCTCAACCAATAGAGACCTTACAAGCAATGAGAAAGCAGTCTGCACCATGTTAAAAACTCAAGTGAATTCAGCATATACCGTTGTGGAAAATGCATGGAAACTATTACCATTGTGTCTGGCACATAGGGAGCCTCTTACAGGAATAATAATTGACTTTGAGATTATACGAGTAAAAGGAGATATATTTTTGTGATTAAATAAAATTTTCAGATGCATTCTTCTGCTAACTTTCATTTGTTACTTGGCATTTAATTTATCTGTGTTTTATATTTAACATTTTCAATTGTGTTTCCCCTCCAAAAAGAAGCCTTTAGATATCATTTGGATATAAATTTACATGACATTTCAGACTGTAAAATCCTTAGAATCTTTGTAAACTCATTCAGTTTTACCTTGCCTTTTGTACATCATTGCAAACATTTAGTGTAATAAATTTTTAGTTGGTTATTATTGTTCATGACATGGATGAAGCAGTAAATGTGTTCTGTTCAAGTTTTCGGAGGAAAAGGAACATTTGTTTAATTGTCATGGGTGGTGCACTGTCATGTGTGGATGCTATGAGGAGAAAATTAAAGGAGGGAGGTAGGCCATGGTTCTAAAACATGAGGGAAGGTGTATAAATGAACAAAGGATTCAACTGGAAGAATCCAATGATCTAAGACATCTATTGGATTGCAACAAGGGATTTAAAAGGAGATGAAGTAGATGTGAAAAAATATTTAGCGAAACCGAATGGCTGAACATGCAGACAATGTTCTTAAAAGTTAATGTGAAGGAAAGGTACTGGAAATAATTCAGTGTCAGTAGTATGCCAGTTGGCAAGGGTTTGAGCTACAGCATGAGTACAATTTAAAAGCTCTCCCAGAGGACAAGAGATCAGGGGTAGGAGAAATGTAATGGTATATTCTAAGAACTTGTATAAGGTCAATGGCTCGTGTCTCTTCTACCACCAAAGAGGGTCATCTTAACGCTCCTCCCTCTAAGACTTCTTCCTTAGCATCCTTTAGAATCTAAGGCTTCTATTCTATATGCTCTCTCATATACTAAATCCTAGGTTTAGGGCTTCTCCAATTTTATCTCCTTCTTCACTAGATAGTTGTTTTGACCAAGTTTAAATAAAATTTCACCTCTGCTCCCCTTTGACTTAAATAATATTCCTTGGGTTTTTTTTTTTTTTTTTTTTTTACCTACCCTTCAAGATTTTCCCTATAAAACTCTCCTTTATCTTCAGCGTTCTACCAGATTACATGGAAGTGAAAGGCAGACTTCTTTTTAGCCATTTCTCAAATACATTTTATTATATTTATGAGGAGAAAGATGAGCAGTATTTCCAGGGAGAAGATGTTCAAAGTCTCAAGGATTATTAACAATCAGAGATTTAAAGAAATATCTATAATGATAGCGGTTGCGTGACTTGAATTGGCACACAAAAAGTTTATACTATGGGTGTTGAGGCAAACAATATATTTTTTTATTTCTAAAAAATATATTTACTTTAGTAAAATTCTCAGCATTTTCTATGTTTGAAATAAGAATGTTATTATTAAGCATATTTTAATTGTTCAAATAAGTTTGTAAGTTAATAGGAAGAGGTTGACAGACCAGCAGCAGACCTGGTTGTTTTGGCAACCACCCAGGATAAGGAATAAGCAATACAGTAATGTTTGGCTGAGAAAGATAATAAAGGAATTAGTAGTCATTGTCTTCCAATATTTGAGTGGCTACTTTTTTTTTTTACCATGGTAAGGATGGTGCACAGTTGTTCAGTTGGTTTCAGAGGCCAAAACTAGGGCCTCTGAGTAGAAGTTAAAGGGAGACAAACTGTTGCTTCTCCTGAGAAATGTTTTCATGTGTATGTATTAAAAATCTGGCATGAACACAAAGGAAGAAAATTAACAGGTTGAATATTTACCTATATTCTCAAAACAGATTATAGATATGTAGCTTGACTTGTATACGTGGCAATTTTCAGAGCGTTTTAAATATATGCTGGGTTTTTTCTCTCTTTTTACTTTTCCTTCCCTTTTTCTTTTCCTCCCTTTCTTTTCTTTCCCTTTTCCTCACTTTCCTACCATTTTTTCCCTCCTCTTTGTTATCTGTCCCTCCCCTTAATCCATCCATTCCAGTTTCTTCCTTCCTTTTTCTTCTTTGTTCTTTCTTTCTTATTAAAACCTCCAATCATTGGACATCCTCCTGAGCCCCGGGTAAATAGAATAAAATCTGTGTTTCCTCTGCTCTCCTCCCATGGTCTTATTACTGTCCAGCCTCACCAGCTTCCATTGACCGCTAGCCAAGGAGTCATTACATGACCATAAACAAAATGGTTCAGTGGCATTTTTGTCCCCAAATGATAGGTGATGGCTCTGTAAGGCCAGCGTTTGTCCTACTGTTCGTTTCATGTCTGTTAGACACAGCCTTAACTTTAGATGCCTAGGAATTTACTTGAACTCTAGTGTCACAGTGTGGGAGTTTTGGTTCTCTGTAGAATGTGGAGAATAAATTTTTTATTTTATTAAAAAATAAAGCCATCAGATGTTGTAAATCTTGATTCATGAGTCTAATAAAATAAAAGATTTAGAAACATATTGTTTCTATAGAAAATAGCCACTTTCTTACTCCCCAGAGTCCAAATACATATTTGCTACAAAAGAAAAGTTTATCTCAACTGCTGTGAATATACTTAGAAATGGATAAATATTGAAATAATTAGGATCAAAATAATTTCAGATTTTTTAAATTAAGTTCAGTAACATGGAGAACTCTATAGTATATTTCCAATTGACTGTCTCCAATTATGCAGCAATAAAGATCATAGACCTATAAACTATTGTATAATAATCAATACAAAATTATTGCTAGTGGTAGTTTTGATTCCTTCCACATTTATTTGTAGGAAGAAGAATTTTAATTTTCAGGTAATAATAGTTATTTGGAATTTCCCCCCATCTTTTTACTTGTAAGAAGAGGAGTTTATATTATCTATATAAATAATTATTCTGAAGACAGTAAATGTTATGAATAAAAAACTTATTACCCTATAAATTTGTATATATTCACTGTTTTTTTTAGGTGAAGACCCTGAAACAAGAAGAATGAGAACAGTTAAAAACATAGCAGATTTGAGGCAGAATTTAGAAGAGACTATGTCCAGTCTTCGTGGGACACAGATAAGCCACAGGTTGTTCTCAATTCTGCATATCTTTGGGCCAATAAATTAAGAAAAATGAAATCAAGAGTTTAATGACTATTAATGAAAGAGAAGGAATTTCTCTATCATTATTAATTTTGCACTTCAATTTTGCATGGCAATCAACAGGTGACTATCCTTACACTAAAAATTCTCCAGAAATCCTCAGGGTTTTATTTTTTTCTCCTACCCATCTCCTCTTAGATGTAATTTCCCATTCAAACTGAATTAGGCACTGCAACTACCACGGTAGTATGCAATTTTATGAAGTGAAATAGATTTTTCTGTCTTCCCTAGACAACTTGGCAGAGGTTACAGTTGAAATGCCCCTGGTAGAGGTGGTAGGGAGACTTCTGAACATAACTGTTGCTAACTTCTAGAATATTTATGAGAAGGTCACAATAGGTTAAGTTTTAAGAGTTTTTTGAGAATGTGAAATAACAGTTTGTTTTATCTAAAATTAATGATAACCTATCTTTTGAAAACGAAAACCAACAACCAAAACACAAACAGAATGACTGTCCCTTCCCACATTTTGAGATTTGCAAGGGTGATTAGCATCTAGAAATAGACATACAATTTGGCTTTCAAGAAAATGACATACTTCTGAGAAATGACTTTCAACGCTAGCCTCTCCTGTCTTTATGCAATCATGGTCTGTGCCCTCTGGTAAACCACAGGACAGTAATTTCTCCATTTTATTTGATAGCACTCTAGAAACGACATTTGACAGCACTGTGACGACAGAAGTGAATGGAAGGACCATACCCAGCTTGACAAGTCGACCCACTCCCATGACCTGGAGGTTGGGCCAGGCTTGTCCTAGACTTCAGGCAGGAGATGCACCCTCCCTGGGTGCTGGCTACCCTCGCAGCAGTACCAGCCGATTCATCCACACGGATCCCTCTAGGTTCATGTATACGACGCCTCTCCGTCGAGCTGCTGTCTCTCGGCTGGGAAACATGTCACAAATTGATATGAGTGAGAAAGCAAGCAGTGACCTGGACATGTCTTCTGAAGTTGATGTGGGTGGATATATGAGTGATGGTGATATCCTTGGGAAAAGCCTCAGGACTGATGACATCAATAGTGGGTGAGTGGCCCTAGGCTCTAACAGCATCATATAAAGTTGGAAGTGGTCCACTAGGATGCATTGGCTGTGAAAAGAACATGTGGATTGGCTCACTAAATCGTTAGAAAATATGAGAAATCTGAGGTTACTTGGGTTATTCCAGGCCTTCTCTTCTGCTCATTCATGAAAAGTAGAATATCCAGAGTTTCTATAAATTCTTTTCTTTATATGCCATTACATTTTTCTATAGTTAGTTCAGAGAAATGCCCCAAGCCTATATATTTTAAAGCATTTTTCACAGGCTTCTTTGATAACAGATTTTTGTAGGGAAGGATGTGGGAAGGAGACAGAAGGAGTTGCTGAGCTGTTTGCATTTTCTTATTTGGCTCATCAGAGTTGCCTGTAGCTGCTTTGAGGAATAAATACTTTCTAGCATTTTTCAGCTATGCACCTTCAATTTGACTTGAAGGAAAAATCATTTTACAGTTGTATGTTTCAATCTATTTACTCTCCTTAAAAAAAAAAAATATTTTTTTAGGTGGTATCATATGTTTTTATCTTAGGCCCTATTTTCCTTCTGTTTCCTGTTACATCCCCCAAAATTATTGTGGTTCTAAAACTCTTAGAGTGTTTTAGCAATTTGGAACTTTTGATCAAATCAGAGGACAAGTCCCAATGGAAGCAATAAGATATTCTATTAAAACTACTTCTGTTAATAATTGTAATTACCATTTTGAACACTCCCTATTACCTATTACACTCCTGTTAAATGTTTTAAAGATATTATTTTATATAACTACCCCACCCTTAATAACCCATATGAAGTGGATATTTTTATATCTCTTATAAATAAGGCATCTGCTGTTAAATGTCCCCAATCACAAAATGCTAGGGAAAGGCTACACTTGCATTAAAACTCAGACCTGTCTGACTTCACAACCCAAATTTTGTAACACTTCTCAATTAACTTTTTAATTTTCATGTCAGTGTAGGCTTTGACCTACTTCTTGTCCTTATACATCTGTTGGACCAGTGTAGAAAACCTGTTCTTCTATATGAGTTGCTCTTCCTGACCTCATTCATGAAAAGCTTGACTTCGTGACAAGATGTAAAAAATGTTCAAAATAGCTTTTAAGCAGATCCATAGTCCTGGTATGATATTCTGATATTCACCAGTCCATTCTTGATATCCACCGGACCTGAGTTTTTTGACAGATTTAGAATTCGAGAAGTGAATTAAGTTTAATTAGGGTAGGAGGAAATTGAGTTGCCCTGAAGTTAGAGTGTCTGAGTTAAATCCCTCTCCACCGTTTCCTACCTGTGAATTCTCTGGGAGCTTAACTTACCCAAACTTTTTTGTCATCTGTAATAAGGATATAACTGCAGAATCTTCATGAAGTTGTCAGGAATGAAGGAAATAATCTGCAAAATTATACTTAGACTGGCATAGTTTAAGAGTTCAATAAATTTATCATCATCATCATTATCATTACATGTATTATCATTTATACTAATAATTTATGATTCATATTGATTATCCTTATCAATGTTGTATGTGTTTGAGATCATTATTAATACATTGTGTTTAACATTGCCCAGGAGATAATACCCAGTTAAGGGAGCAGGATGGCAACATAGGAGTTTCTAAGATACAAACTCTGTTTTCTTCACTCTCTTCTCTGTTCTCTCCATTCTCTCTCCTCTTTACCTCCACCTATCTTTTCTTTCTATCTCTTTAAATGTGTGCATATATGTATATTCATTTTTATATTCACTATTTAAAGACATTTGGATGAATATTTAATTATCTATATATTATATACACACACAAGATGCATATCCAGGGAGTAGTTTAAATCTGAAGTCCAGGAGCCTCCACAATTCAATGTGTAATATCAAAAGGTTCATATAGATAAAAATTAAGCTACAAATTCAGATACAGAGAAAATGCTAAATCTGAGCATTAAATAGAAAGGACTGAATAAGATAGGGAAGTTTTTGATTTATGTTCCTTGATTTAGATAGCTAGAAGAGGAAATATTTTAAAAGAGATAAAATTTGTAATCAAATTATAAATATTGTGGAAGGTATAAGTCAATGAATAAACTTGGCTAAAATATAATTTTCAGGATCTGATTAGATTAATTCAGTTTCCCCTTAACCGAGATTTAAAGATAAGATATGAGAGATAAGGTTTTATGTGACTGGTCTCAATAACACTATGCTAAGAAATTTACACTCTGTGCTATAAGCAATGGAAAGCACTTTAACTTAAAGAAGATTACCTAATATTCATAGAGCAGAGAATGATAATAGTGATGATTTTAGGAAGACCAGTTTAGGGGAAGCACACAAGATGGGAAGACACTGTGGAGTAAATTTCAGGCGCTGTTGTAAGCATCCAGGCCCAAGCTCATAAGGCCAGAATTACAGGCATGGCATTGGTGGGGATGGAAGGAGGGGGAAAAAGATTGCTGTGGGAGGCACTGCAAAGGAAAAATTCACAGAAACAAGGAGGTACTGCTCATAAACACGTAAGGGAGACAGAGTATTCAGACAAAGTGCCTAGATTATAAAGACAGAAGACAGGAAAATGAGAAGACCATTAGAGACAATTGGCAGAGAGAGAGAGATTTGATTTATTTGGTAAGAAAGTAGAGAGGAAGCATGTGTGTAATATTGGAATGCAGAGCTGGAGAGAGGGAGACATGAAGGCTGCTTTTTGAAAAAGCAAAAATAGTGCCCAGTGTAGAAGTATAATGTAGAGATTATCTCATAAAGGAGATAGCAGAAACTGTGGAAGGATGAGGATTCCTGGGGAAAGAAAGTAGAAAGAAAATGGATTATGAGCTGGAGTATATACAGTGAAACCTGTGAGAGCTGGAACTCGATGGGATTGCCTTGTTCTTCCAGGTCTTGAAAGATTTCTGCCTTTGTCAGGGTGCAGTCTTACCACGTTTCTATCGTTTTAGTGGAAAATATTTCAATTTTCCTTCTCTGACAGGTTTCCGCCTTGTAAAGGTTCTGACTTCCACAGGCTTTACTGTATGTATGTGTATTTGTTTATTTGTTTTCAAGATGTATTTTCTGAGTTCATCCTGTATGTCAGGAACATTCTCTGGGTATTCAGCAGTGAACAATATAGATAAGGTTCCTAACCACAAGTGACTCATATGCTAGTGTTTTCCTATTTTTGTAGGTTCTCATTTACTCAATAAATGAATAGTAATACACACACACATATGTATATAAGAGAGTACATTTATATACACGTTTTCTTAGTTTTTTAAAATTAATTTTTATTGTGCTTTAAGTGAAAGTTACCAATCGAGCCAGTCTCTCATACAAAAATTTATAAACACCTTGCTATACGCTCCTGCTTGCTCTCCTCCTAATGACACAGCACACTCCTTCCCTCCACTCTCTCTCCTCATGTCCACTTGGGCAGCTTCTGGCCCCCTCTGCCCTCTCATCTCCCCTCCAGACAGGAGATGCCAACATACTCTCATGTGTCTACCTGATCCAAGAAGCTTGTTCTTCACCAGTATCATTTTCCATCCCATACTCCAGTCCAATCCCTGTCTAAAGAGTTGGCTTTGGGAATGGTTCCTGTCTTGGGCTAACAAACCGTCCGGGGACCATGACCTCCGGGATCCTCCTAGTCTCAGTCTGACCATTAAGTCTGGTCTTTTTATGAGAATTTAGGGTCTGCATCACACTGCTGTCCTGCTCCCTCAGGGGTTCTTTGTTGTGTTCCCTGTCAGGGCAGTCGTCGGTTGTGGCTAGGCATCATCTAGTACTTCTGGTCTTAGACTGATGTAGTCTCCGGTTTATGTGGCCCTTTCTGTCTCTTAGGCTCATAATTACCTTGTCTTTGGTGTTCTTCATTCTTCTTTGCTCCAGACTCTACTCTCCAAAGTGGGATGCAGAATGTTTTCTTAATGGATTTTATTATGCCAATTGACCCAGATGTCCCCTGAAACCATGGTCCCTAAACCCCCGCCCCTGCTACACTGGCCTTTGAAGCATTCAGTTTATTTAGGAAACTTCTTTGCTTTTGGTTTAGTACAGTTGTGTTGACCTCTCCTGTATTGTGTGTTGTCTTTTCCTTCTCCTAAGAGAAAACTTATCTGCTATCTAATTAGTGAAAAACCCTCTTCCACCCTACCTCCCTCCCCACTCTTGTAACAATCAAAGAATATTTTCTTCTCTGTTTAACCTATTTCTCGAGTTCTTATAATAGTGGCCTTATATAATATTTGTCCTTTTGCAACTAATTTCACTCAGCATAATGTCTTCCAGATTTCTCCATGTTATGAAATGTTTCATGACTTCGTCGTTGTTGTTTATCAATACATGGTATTCCATTCTGCGAATATACCGTAATTTATTTATCCATTCATCCTTGATAGGCACCTTGCTTGCTTCCAACTTTTTGCTATTGTAAGCAGTGCTGCAGTGAACATGGGTGCATATATCTGTTTGTGTAAAGGCTCTTATTTCTCTAGGATATATTCCAAGGAGTGGGATTGCTGGGTCATATGGTAGTTCAAAAAAAAAAAACAAACGATTTTTTTGTTTTTTTTTTTTTACGGTAGTTCTAGTTTTTTAAGGAAGCACCAAATCGATTTCCAAAGTGGCTGTATCATTTTACATTCCCACCAGCAGTGTAGAAGTGTTCCAGTCTCTCTACAACCTCGCCAACATTTATTATTTTATGTTTCTTGGATTAATGCCAGACTTGTTGGAGTGAGGTGAAATCTCATTGTAGTTTTGATTTGCATTTCTCTAATGGCTGTTGATCATGAGCATTTCCTCATGTATCTGTTAGCAGCCTGAATGTCTTCTTTATTGAAGTGCCTGTTCATATCCTTTGCCCATTTTTTAATTGGGTTATTTGTCTTTTTGTAGTTGAGTTTTTACAGTATCATGTAGATTTTAGAGATCAGACGCTGATCGGAAATGTCATAGCTAAAAACTTTTTCCCAGTCTGTAGGTGGTCTTTTTATTCTTTTGGTGAAGTCTTTGGATGAACATAGGTGTTTGATTTTTAGGAGCTCCCAGTTATCTGGTTTCTCTTCTGCATTTTTAGTAATGTTTTGTATGCTGTTTATGTTGTGCATTAGGGCTCCTAACATTGTCCCTGTTTTTTCTTCCATGATCTTTATCGTTTTAGATTTTATGTTTAGATCTTTGAGCCATTTTGAGTTAGCTTTTGTGCATGGTGTGAGGTATGGGTCTTGTTTCATTTTTTTGCAGATGGATATCTAGTTGTGACAGGACCATTTGTTAAAAAGACTGTCTTTTCCCCATTTAACTGTTTTGGGGCCTTTGTCAAATATCAGCTGCTCAGATGTGGATGGATGTAGGTCTGGGTTCTCAGTTCTGTTCCATTGGTCTATGTATCTGTTGTTGTACCAGTACCAGGCTGTTTTGACTACTGTGGTGGTATAATAGTTTCTAAAATCAGGTAGAGTGAGGCCTCCCACTTTGTTCTTCTTTTTCAGTAATGCTTTACTTATCAGGGGTCTCTTGCCCTTCCATATGAAGTTGGTGACTTGTTTCTCCATCTCATTAAAAAATGTCATTGGAATTTAGATCAGAATTGCATTGAATCTATAGACGGTATTTGGTAGAATAGACATTTTGACAATGTTAAGTCTTCCTATCCATGAGTAAGGTATGTTTTTCCACTTATGTAGGTCACTTTTGGTTTCTTGCAGTAGTATCTTGTAGTTTTCTTTGTATAAGTCTTTTACATCTCTGGTAAGATTTATTCCTAAGTATTTTATCTTCTTGGGGGCTACTGTAAATGGTATTGATTTGGTGATTTCCTTTTCAATGTTCTTTTTGTTGGTGTAGGAGAATCCAACTGATTTTTGTATGTTTATCTTGTATCCCAATACTCTGCTGAACTCTTCTATTAGTTTCAGTAGTTTTCTTGAGGATTTTTTAGGGTTTTCTGTGTATAAGATCATGTCATCTGTAAATGGAGATACATTTACTTCTTTCTTACCAATCTGGATGTCCTTTATTTCTTTATCTGGCCTAATTGCTCTGGCTAGGACTTCCAGCACAATGTTAAATAGGAGTGGTGACAAAGGGCATACTTGTCTGGTTCCTGATCTCAAAGGGAATACTTTCAGACTCTCGCTTTATTTCAGATGATGTGGGCTGTTGGCTTTGTATAAATGCTCTTTATTATGTTGAGAAACTTTCCTTCTATTCCTATTTTGTTGAGAATTTTTATCATGAATAGGTGGTGAACTTTGTCAAATGCCTTTTCTGCATCAATTGATAAAATCATGTGGTCTTGTCTTTTATTTATATGATGGATTATATTAATTGTTTTTCTAATATTGAACCATCCCTGCATACCTGGTATGAATCTCACTTGGTCACGGTGAATTATTTTTTTGGTATGTTGTTGAATTCTATTGTCTAGAATTTTGTTGAGGATTTTTGCATCTACGTTGATGAGGGCTATAGGTCTGTAATTTTCTTTTTTTGTGGTGTCTTTACCTGGTTTTGGGATCAGGGATATGCTGGCTTCTTAGAATGAGTTTGGGAGTGTTCCGTCCTTTTCTATGCTCTAAAATACCTTTAGTTGTAGTGGTGTTAACTCTTCTCTGAAAGTTTGGTAGAACTCTGTAGCCATCGGGGCAGGGCTTTTTTTTTGTTGGGAGCTTTTTAAATTACCTTTTCAATCTCTTCTTTTGTTATGGGTCTATTTAGTTGTTCTACCTCTGTTTGTGTTATTTTAGCTAGGCTGTGTGTTTCTAGAAATTCATCCATTTCTTCTAGGTTTTCAGATTTGTTAGAGTACAATTTTTCGTAGTAATCTGATATGATTCATTTAATTTCAGTTGGGTCTGTTGTGATATTGCCCATCTTGTTTCTTATTCAGGCTATTTGCTTCCTATCCTGGTTCTCTTTTGCCATTCTGGCCAATGCTTTATCAATTTTGTTAATTTTTTCAAAGAACCAGCTTTTGGTCTTGTTAACTCTTTCAGTTGTTTTTCTGTTCTCTATTTCATTTAATTCTGCTTTAATTTTTATTATTTGCTTTCTTCTGGTGCCTGTGGGTTTCTTTTGTTGCTCTCTTTCTATTTGTTCAAGTTGTAGGGATACTTCTTTGAATTTGCCCTTTCTTCCTTTTGTATGTGTGTATTTATTGGTCTAAATCGGCCACTGTGCACTGCTTTCACTATGTCCCAAAGTTTCTGATAGGAAGTGTTTTCATTCTCACTGGATTCTATGAATTTCTTTATTCCACCCTTAATGTCTTCTATAACCCAGTCTTTTTTGAGCAGAGTATTGTTCGGCTTCCAAGTGTTTGATTTCTTTTCCCTGCTTTTTCTGTTATTGATTTCTATTTAAAGAGTTTTTTTAAGGCAATGTTTTTAGCAACCGAGTTCTGCGTATAATAGTACGTATTACAAGCAGACATATACTCAGAAGCATTTTGTATTTTCCAGGAATCTAGCTATATTAGTTAATGTTAAGTTCTGTAACAGACAAATCTAAAAATCTCAGTAGCTTAACACAAAGAAGTGTATTTCGTACTCACATAGGATCCTTGTTGGTATTTCTGATCTTCAGTTGGGAAATGTGCACCACCTAGTCATTTAGAAACTAACGTGGGTTATGATTCTGCTGTTATACAGCATGGTTTCCAATGTCACCTTGGCCATTGAAATTCAACAGGCAGATGCAAAAAGAGAAACTACCATGGTGTGAGAATGTTTTGTATGTATACTGTCTTTGTTGTCTAGTGCTGCTATAACAGAAATACCATAAGTGGATGGCTTTAACAAACAGAGATGTATTCTCTCACAGTCTTGGAGACTAGAAGTCCAAATTCAGGGCTCCAGCTCCAGGGGAAGGCTTTCTCTCTCTCTGTCAGAAAATCCTTGTCATCAATTTTTCTCTGGTCTAGGAGCTTCTCAGCACAAGGACACCGGGTCCCAAGGACACAGTCTGCTACAGACACCTCTTTCTTGGTGGCATGAGGTTGCAACTCTCTGCTTGCTTCTCTCTTCTGTTATCTCTTGTAAGATGTAGTTGATGCAGGCCACACCCCAGGGAAACTCCACTAAGATCAGATCAGGGCTGTGACCTTAGTAAGCACTTTGTATCCCACCCTAATCCTCTTTAACATAACCTAATCTTTTCTCATTAACCACAGGCAGAGATTAGGATTTATAATGCATAGGAAAATCACATCAGATCATAAAATGTTGGACAACCACACAATACTAGGAATCATGGCCTAGCCCAGTTGACACACATTTTGGGGGGACACAATTCAATCCATAATATATGTATATGTTTCTGCCCACATTTTCTTCTTCCAAATAGCCACTTTGCTACATCTAGCTGTCAAGGAGACCAGGAGATACAGTGTAGCAGTGTGCCTAGGAGTTAATAAAAATCTTCAATTTCCTTATCTTTGGGATTAGTGGTTGGAGCATAAATTTGAATAATAATCGTAATAACTGGCCTTTCTTGCAGGTGTATGAATATTATTCTATCACTGACAACTTTGTACTTCAGGATGGATCTTGCAGTGTTCTTTTTGACAATGAATGGGGTGCAATTCCTCTTCAGTTTGCCATTCCTGGCATAGTAAACCATATAATTGTCTGATTCCGAATGGCTAATACCAGTCCATTTCAACTCACTAATGCTCAGAGTTTGGTAGAAGGCAGCCCAATATTTCAGCCTAGGATTAAAACATGGGAAGAAGAGAGGACTAGAGGCATCCCTAGAGAATTATAATTTGTAATGTTTTCTTTAAGAAAAAAAGGGCATAGAAAGGTCTGTGCTACACGTTATGAAAATTGAACCAGGAAGTTAATTTCCTATTCCCCCTTTTTACTGATTAAAGGGACAAAAGGCTCAAAAGATATTCTAATGGAAGAAGATGTTTAATTTAGGATTTTTTTTTCTTATGTAACCACAAGGAATGTCATGGAATAAATTGGGAAAGTCATTTTTTTTTTTTTTATGCACTCTAGGTAGAACTTCGAAAATTAGTTAATAAGCACTGTAAGGATTCAGAATTTCTTGAAGCATATAATGGCTTATCTGTTTTTTCTCTTTTTGAAATTACTTTAAACACCTGGGATGTCAATCTGTCAGTAATTAGGAATTAGTCAGAGAAAGGCCTCTTACTTATAAGCCTCTTTGAAAAAGCCTGTTTATGAAGCCAAAAAAAAGTAACACCATTGAAAATTGGGAGGAAAGTAATATATTTTAATTGGGTAGAATGTGACGTTATCTGAAGATGTAACAGTGATAAATAGTTCAGCCAAGAATGTAACCTAAAATTCTACTTTAAGCCACGTAACCTAAACACAAAGTAATTTAAGAAATTTGAGGAGTGAAATGAAAAAAGAAAGGGAAATATTTCACTCCTGCTGCTTTCATGGTCTTCTTTCCATTCTCCTTTAGTAAACTTTGTGATTGAAGCATGCTGAATAGAGGAAAAGGCAAAGTTGTCTGAACTGGGTTAAAAAGGATCTCCCTTGTGAATCACAGAGAGTCTTAATCTTAATTAGGACTTTATTAATTTTATATGCAAGTCCTTAATTAGAACTTCTATTAATTTTGTATCCAAGTCATGGGAGTTATTTTCAGTGGATGTTGAATGATGGAAAAATTACTGATAATACTAGCCAACATTTATACAACAGTTACTATGTGCTAGGCAATGTTGTATGCATACCAACCAACCAACCAACCAACCTGTTGCCATCAAGTTAATTCTGACTCACGATGACACCATATGTGCAGAGCAGAATTGTGCTCTGTAGGGTTTTCAATGATTGATTCGCAGAAGTAGATGGCCAGGCCTTTCTTCTGAGGCAAACCTCTGGGTGGACTCAAGCCTCCAACCTTTTAGTTAGCAGTTGAGTGCTGTTTGGACCAACTGGGGACTCAATTCTAAGCATATTCATATATTAACTCATTTTTTTTTTCCTCATCACAATCCTAATAAGTATCTTTACTATCTCCATTTTATAGATAAAGCAACTGAGGCAGAACTAATTTAAGTGATTTGTTCAAGTGCACACATCTACGTAGCAACACTAGAACTTGAACTTAAGCACTCTGGCATCAGAGTCTACATTCTTAACAACAGTGTCATAAAGACCCTGTGATATTACCTATATGTTTATATGTACATGTGTCAATCCTAGGAGCTTCATTATCTGCAAATAAACATAGCAGTGGTTTGTAGTAGTTATTCGTTATTGGCGCAGTTTTCTTTGCTAGGACATTTGACCTACGGGACCGTTTTCAATATTATAGCTCTGTCCTCATCTAAAGGAAGATGCTAGGCTGAGTTCCTTTGATGGGGGGGGAATAAAAAGCAGCTTTTAGATGCTATATGTGTGCATATGATTAAAAATTAGCTTTTGGGATATACAACAGCTAATATGTTATATTGAATACAAAAAACAAGAACTCTAAGAAGACAAAGGATATAGTGGGAACAAATTTTGAATCTTTCCAAATTCCCATGTAAAGCAGATAGAACAACTAGGTAGCAAAATCAAAAACCCATGATTGTTATTTACAAAACATACAGTCACAAGATATCCTCTCAAACACCAAGTATAAGCAACTGGGGACAAATCAGCAGCCAAAAGACCTGCATGGTATCAGCTTATGTGTAAGAAGAAACAGAGGGAAACAATGGGGCATCTGAGAATAGGAGAATCCCAAAGTAGCCCACAGAAACTGACTTGAAAACATACTGAATCTATTTAAAAACAGTCGCTAGAGCTAGGAGGGATTTTGACCACTCAACTGGCCAATGAGCGTGAGGGACCTATGTTCATCAGAAAGGACTTAAGCAGTGTAGCCTCTATGAACTCATTAAGCTGCCCAGCCACAGCTGTCTTTTGAGACAAGGCCCTGCACTGACAGAAAACTTCTGGGAGTAGGATCAAAATTGAACAAGATCACAGCAAGAGAGACAAAGGTAGAGAAGGTCCAGATAAAAGTAAGAGAGGGGAAGAGAGCCTGAAAACCTCGGAAAGCAAGTTAACACGTTTATAAACACCACACAAAAGTAACAGAAGCTGCTGCTGTGTGAAATTAGAAAAACTACCTAAATGAAGCTTATTCCTCATCCGTCAGGATTAATTTTACACAAAAATGAGTAAGAGAAAAGTGTCGGGATGACAGCCCATACAAGCCACAGACATATGCAACATGTATAACTGACAAAGGATTAGAGTATTGGTGAGGAAAGAAAACAAACAAACTGAATCCAACAGAAAAATGAAAAAAGAGCAAACATTTCACAGATAATGCATAGATGACCTATAAAAAATTTTTAAAAAATGTAGTCCTCCAGCTTGGTAATCAGGAACTTGTAAATTAAACCAAAATTAGAGATTGTTTCACGTTTATCAGTTTAATGCTACCAAATATTTGGTAACGTTACCAAATATTGACAGCATTCTGAAATAATGAGAATTTTTATTCAGAGAAGTACGGGAATGTAAATTTGTATAACCATTGTGAAAACGATTTGGCATTGCCTAGTAAAGTTGAATGTGTGTCTCTCTTATGACCCAGTGATTAGCTTTGTAAATACAGATGTTATAAAAGGTCATGCCTATGAACACAAGGAGACATGGGTGTAAATGTTCATATCAGCATTTTTTGTAACAGCAAAAAGACTAAAAACAGCTCAAAAGTCCACAGTAGGCAAATAGATTAATAAAATATAATGTGTTCATAAAATGAAACAATGCAACTTCAGAATGAATGATACAACTACAAACATGATTATAGGTGATTTATAAAAATATAATTTTGAATAAAAGCAGAAAGTCCCCAAAATATACATGTACCGTGATTCAATGTATATAAAGTTCAAAACCACATGATGCTAAGCAATGTATGTTGAATGTTACATACCTATGTGGTAAAACATTAAAGAAAATGAAAGAAATCATTAACAAAATATTTAAAAAAAATTTTTTTTTGATCAATAACCTCTGTAAGTTTCCTTTGTAACTTCGTTTTTAACAGTCATCTCTGTGAATATCACTTCCTCTCAAACTCACATTGGCTGATAGTTTTGAAATTTAGGATGTAGCACTATTGTTGTGTTTGTTAGGTGCTGAAAAGTCTGTTCTGACTCATACGAACCCTATGTACAAGAAAACGAAACACTGCCCATTCCTGCAGTATCCTCACAATCGCTACTATATTTGAGCCCATTGTTGCAGCCACTATGTCAATTCATTGCATTGAGGGTCTTCCTCTTTTTCATTGACACTTGTCTTGGTTACCTAGTACTGCTCTAACAGAACTACCACAAGTGGATGGCTTTAACAAAAGGAAACTTATTCTCTCACAGTCTAGTAGCCTACAAGTTCAAATTCAGGGCTTCACCTCCAGGGAAGGCTTTCTCTCTGTTGGCTCTGGAGGAAGGTCCTTCTCATCAATCTTCCCCTGGACTAGGAGCTTCTCTGTGCAGGAATCCCAGGTCCAAAGGACATGCTCTGCTTCCAGCACTGCTTTCTTCTTTCTTGGTGGTATGAGGTCCCCATATCTCTCTGGTTACTTCTTTTATATCTCAAAAGAGATTGGCTTCAGACACTATCTAATCTTGTAGATCTCATCAATATAACTGCCATTAATCTATCTCATTACATCATACATATAGGACTTACAATGCATAGGGAAATCACATCTGATGACAAAATGGTAGGCAATCATACAATTCTGGGAATCATGACCTAGCCAAGTTAACAGATATTTTTAGGGGATGCAATACAATCCATGACAACACTCTACCAAGGATGATACCCTTCCACAGGGACTGATCCTTCCTGGTAACATGTCCAAAGTACCTGAGACAAAATCTCGCCATCATTGCTTCTAAAGAGCATTCTGGTTCTACTTCCAAGACAGATTTGTTCATTTTTCTGGCAATCTATGGTATATTCGATATTCTTCACCAGCACCATAATTCAATTGCATTAATTCTTCTTCTGTCTTCCTTATCCATTGGTCAGCTTTCATATGTGTATGAGGCAATTGAAAATATCATGTTGGCATGGATTGAACTGTGTCCTCCCAATATATCTGGCTATGCCATGAATCTCAGTATTATGTGATTGTCCACCATTTTGTCATCTGATATTATTATCCTATGTGTTGTAAGTACTACCTCTGTGATGTTAATGAGTTAGAATTAGGGGCAGTTATGTTAACGAGGCAGCATGCAATCTACAAGATTAGGTTATATCTTAAGCCAATCTTTTTTGAGATATATTAAAGAGAAGCGAGCAGAGAGACATGGGGACCACATACCACCAAGAAAACAGTCCCTGGAGCAGAGTGTCTTTTGGACCCAGGGTTCCTGTACAGAGAAGCTCCTAGACCAGGAGAAGATTGATAACAAGAACCTTCCCCCAGAACCAACAGGGAAAGAAAGCCTTCGTCTGGAGCCAGTGCCCTGAATTCAGACTTCAAGCCTACTGAACTGTGAGACAATAAATTTCTCTTTGTTAAAGCCATCCATTTGTGGTATTTCTGTTATAGCAGTACTAGATAACTAAGACACATGGCTTGGGTCAAGCACATCTTAGTCCTCAAAATGATATCCTTTGTTTTTTAACACTTTAAAGAGGTCCTTTGCAGCACATTTGTCCAATGCAATATACATCATTTGGTTTCATGACTGCTGCTTCCATGGGCATTGATTGTGGACCCAAGTAAAATGAAATACTTGACAAATCAGTGTTTTCTCTGTCATGATGTTGCTTATTGGTCCAGTCTTGAGGATTTTTGTTTTCTTTTTGTTGAGGTGTAATCCATACTGAAAGCTTTAGTCTTTGATCTTCATCAGCATGTGCTTCAAGTCCTCTTTTAGTAAGCAAAATTGTAACATCTGCATTTCATAGTCTGTCAATGAGTCTTCCTCCAATTCTGATGCTGCATTTTTTTTCATATAATCCAGCTCTCAGATTAATTGCTGAGCATAGAACACTATTGGGAAAACTTTTCTTTGAAAATTTACATTATTCTTTTAGAACAATCCCCTAATGTTTATAGTTCCTACACTGTAGCTTAATTTTTGTAGAGAAATTATGAAATTCGTGTTCTTTTGAATTTTTGAGAAAGAACAAAAAGAAGAATTTTATAGAAAAAAATAAATTAGGAATTTGTCTTATGAGTTGATGATAACAAGTTTTATTTATTTATTTATTTTTTGGTGTTTTATATCATACAAAGTCTTAGTTTTCTAGTGCGGCTGTAGTAGAAATATCAAATAGGGGTGGCTTTAACAAACAGAAATTTATTTTCTCACAGTTTAGAAGGCTAAATGTCTGAGTTCAGCACACCAGCTCCAAGGGAAGGCTTTCTTTCTTTGTTGGGCCTGTTTCTTGGTTCCTTGGAAATCTACATATGGCTTGGAATCTCTCTTACCCCATCTTTGCTTCTCGCACTTGCTTGTTTGATTTCTTTTATATCTCAAAGGTATTTACTCAAGACACATGCAACACTAATCTTGCCTCATTAACTTAACAGACAACTCGTTCCAAAAGGAAGAGAAGAACCATGGTGTAGAAGTTAGGATTTACAACACATATTTTTGGGGGGTGTTCAATCCATAATATTCTACCCTTTGACCTCCCAAAATTTATGTTCTTCCCACATGCAAAACACATTCACCCTTGACAGCATCCCAAAAGTCTTCGATTAACTGCAAGTTCAAAATCTCATCTTCTCAATCATGTAAATCAAATGTGGGTGAGATGTTAGGCATATTTCATCCTGGGTCAAAATTCCTCTACATCTGTGAACCTGTGAAATCTAGAATACACATTATCAGGTTCCAAAGTACAATGATGGAACAGGCACAAGGTAAACATTTCCATTATAAATGGGAGAAATTGAAGGGAAGGAAGGAATAATCGGCACCACACAAATCCAAACCCAGCAGAACAAACTACATTAGCCCCTAAATCTTGAAAATAATCCTCTGTTCTATGAGAACATCTAGGCAGTCGCCCTGCCCTCCAGACCCTGGATGTTGGTCACATCCTCTGAATTCTGAGTGGAGGCCCCTCAGCCCTGGGCTTTAGCTCCACCTTCCAAGCCCATTTGGATGGCAATTTTGCAATGTTGGCTTTGGGTGGCCCCATTCTCCTAATCCATGTGAGTGGTGATTCCACCTCCTCAGCCCCAGCAGGCCCCATTCTTCTGTCCCTTGGACATGGCAGCCCTGTCCCCTCAGCCTTGAGTGTAAGCACCATCCCCCTAGCATACCTTAATGGCAGCCCCACACTCTGGAATCAAGTTGGCACAGATATAACTCTTTGAAAGCTAGGAAGCTGTGGCCCCACCCATTAAGATCCAGTAGACCCTGGCCCCACCCTTTGAAACTGAGAAAGCCCTACTTCCTGTGCTCTTTCTAACAGTTCTGCTGATCTCTGGGTTGCTCCAGGGATGGTCTCTTACTTTTTTGGAAGGACAACAGATGTAGCTCCTTTGTCCTGTTCCCTGCCTATAGAATTCCAAGAGGCAGACAGCACTTTTTCCTTTCATTGTTTCTGTGTCCCCTTCAGTCTAAGCTGATGGGTTTTCTGCTGTGTTAGTCAGTTAGATACATCAGTCGCAGGCTTATTCTCTTTACAAAAGATTGTGTAGCCATGTGGCCTTAGTTCGTACAACAGAATTTTCCAAATTTGTTTTAAGTTCTGTTTTTATTTTGCACAGTTCATTTTTAAGTCCATCTCTTTCCTCTTTTTTTTATTGTAAGTGGCAAGGAGAAACCATGAAGCTCCTTTAAGATCTTGCTTAGAAATTTCCTCAGCCAAGTATCCAAGTTCATCACCTGCAAGTTCTACCTTCCACCAAACCTTTGAACATAATTCAAACACATTCTTTGCTGCTGCACAAAAAGCATCACCCTTCTTTTTCCTATCACATGTTCATCATTTCCTTTTAAAGCCTCACAAGAAGCATGTTTAACATCCACATTTCTAGTAACATTCTGTTTCAGGCACCCTATGTATTCTCTAAGACAGTAGAGACTTTCTCTGTGGCTTTCCCCCACTTCCTTCTGAGCCCTTACCAGAATTGCCTTTGAAGTCCATAATTTTACCAACACTTCCACATTTTAGGTTTCTGTTAGAGTAGCACTCCCATTTTTTGGTACCAAATTCTGTCTTAGTTATCTAGTGCTCCTATAACAAAAACACCATAAATAGGTGGCTTTAACAAACAGAAATTAATTTTCTCACAGTTACAAGCCTAGAAGTCTAAATTCAGGCCCTGGCTGTGGGGGAAGACGTTCTCTCTTTTTTGGCACTGTGGCAATTTTCTTGTCTCTTCAGCTTCTGTTTCCTGGTTCCTTGGAGATCTCCATTTGGCTTGACATCTCTCTTACCCCATCTCTGCTACCCTTGCTTGCTTGTTTAATCTCTTTTATATCTCAAAAGAAATTGACTTAAAACACACCCTACACTAATCCTTCCTCATTAACATAAGAGACAACTCAGTCCCAAGTGGGATTATAACCACAGGTATAGAAGTTAGGATTTACAATACACATTTATATGAGGGACACAATTCAATCCATAATATACATGTATGTTATTTTTCATGTAACAAACTCATGGCTCTATTATGAAAATGCCATACCAACATTCAAATAAGGGCACATCTGTAAAGCAAGGAGTGATATACTTAAGATTTTTTGCCCCATTTAATAGCTATTGTAAATTTATTTAACCTGGAAAAATGGAGAGCCAAACAAAAGTTAACATTCTTTGAAATATTCTTAGTTGCTTTTGAATCTGCTCTGATTCGTGGCAACCTCATGCATAACCGAATTAGACGTTGCTTGATCCTGTGCCATCTTCATAATCATTGGTGTGTTTAAGTCCATTGTTGAAGCTATTGAGTCAGTGCATCTCATTGAGGATTTCCCTCATTTCCATTGGCCCTCTACTTTACAAAACACGATGTCCTTTTACAGCAATTGGTCTTCTCTAATAATGCGTCTAAAGTTAGAGAGCAGGAGTCACTTTTGGGGAGCATTCTGGTTGTATTTTTTCTAAGACTGATTTGTTTGTTTTTCTGGTAATATTCTTCACCTACACCACTGTTTGAATGCAGGAATCCTTCTGTCTTCCATTTTCACTATCCAACTTTCACATGCATATGAAGCAGTTGAAAGGACATTTACTCTAAAGCAAAGATGAGAAGGCAAGGGGGCAGGAAAACTAGATTACTGGAAATAGAACTACCCAAATGGAAATGAAACATGGACACGCTGTAAAAAATTTAACCAATGTCACTGAAAAAATTGTGTAGAAATTGTTAAATGGGCATCTAAGGCAATAGAGACTTTCTCTATGTTAAATGAGAATCTTAGTTTGCTGTGTAAACTTTCAATGAAAACACAGTAAAATATTATTTAAAAAGAAGAATCCATGGCTTGGGGCAGACTTACCTTTGTCATCAAATAACATCTTTGCATTTGAAAACTTTAAAGCATTTTTTGAAGCAGATTTGTCGAGTGAGATATGTTGTTTGGTTTCTTGACTGTTGCCTTCATAGATGTAGCTTGTTTATCCAAGTAGAATGAAATAATAGATGACTTCAACTTTGAAATGCTTTGATATACTTTCTGAAAAATCAGTATTTTTTAATTCACTGAAATATTAAATGTATGATTTTTTTCCTCCTGAAAATGAGGTTTTCAAAGCAGTTGGCCTTTGTCTATAGAACTTACTTTTATGTACACAGCTGAAAGATGATTTTCTGATTCTAACAGCTGTGATTGTCCCTCTTAACTCTTGTTTAGATGATGAGATGAGACCTTGTATGATTGTTTCTTCCTACAATATGGCAGCCTTCTAAATTCAATTGAACAAACATTTAATGTATATACTTACTGATCCTAAATTATATAAAAAACACTTTGCTAAATACTTTTGTTCAGACTAATAATATAAAAAAAATAATATATATAACACAAAATGTAGACATTGTTATAACTTCTCCCAGAGTTAGGTTAGGCTTAAGGATTTAAAAAAGTAGAGGGGGGAAAAAGATCATGAGAGAAGATTTCTACCACTCTGACTTTTTAAAACGTAATTCCAAAAAAATGAACGAGGAAAATATTTGCCACTAAACCTTTTTACTTTATAAGAAATTTTCACCTTCAAAACTGCTCCACCTTCAAAAAAAGAGGCAATAAAGACATTCTGGAACACTGGCTGGTAACTGTGGAAAATAAGATAAGAAATTGGAAGCAAGGACAAACATCGAAACATTGACAACAGAAAAAAGTAGCTGCTGAAAAATTAAAAAATATGAAGGACAAATGGTTGGCTCTTCACTTGTCAGTTATCCCACTGAGTATTCCTATACACAGTACAGTAACTGATGCTCATAGCCATGAATTTATCATAAGAAAAAGTTAAATTATTATCTAGTTTTTTTTTTTTTTTTTTTTTGGTGTTCCCTCTTTAAAAGAACACATCCATGTTTAACATATTTTAGAGCCAAAATCCTCCTTTTGTTTTTTAAATTCGGGGGTGGGGGGAGTTTAAGTTCTTCAGGTGTCAAGAAAGTTAACCATGTAGAGTACTTTCTAAGGATAATACAGTAAAATTTAGTGTTATTCTTTTGTCTATACAAGTCTTGCATAAAATTCTCAATAAGTGTGGGAGAGACATCATGAATATAAATAGCTACTATTTATAGACTCTTATTTTTTTTTTTACTATATTAATATGTTAAGAGCTTTAAATACTTCTTTAATTATCATAAAAAGGGTTGGCAGTTCAAATCTGCCAGGCGCTCCTTGGAAACTCTATGGGGCAGTTCCACTCTGTCCTGTAGGGTTGTTATGAGTCGGAATCGACTTGACGGCACTGGGTTTGGTTTTTGGTTTTGACCTACAGTAGATACTACTTTTCCTATTTTCAGAGAAGGATATTGAGGCACAGTTCATGAAACTTGTTCAAGGCCTGTCAATTAGTAAGTTACCACATCTACTAATTATGTAAATAATTAGTCCTGCTCATTAACCCTGGTTTTAAACTACTTGGTTAATAGTCAATTAAATATGGGAATTAAAGGCTTGATGACCTTGATTAATTTTTTTTATCCCAAAAAATTAAATCAACTTGAGTTTGCTTAAATAAATATGAGACGATTTTAAGGAAATATTGAGGTCCTCTAGAAATGAAAGGCAGGTTGTGAAGCTAAAACCACATGGCCAACTGTCTTAGCTTTTCTTTGTGCTTGTGCTTCATCTTATGTTCTGAGAGATTTTTCTGTGAATCTTTGCACCTGGTAGAAAACAGATCCCTCAGCTCCCCTGTTTCTGTTATCATCAACTTTATGCCCATGAAAAGACTAATTCCAATTCTCAAAGGAAAAAGACCTAATCAGTCTTTCATGAGGTAGTAGATTAAAACCCTGATCTAATCCCTCATGGCTAGGGAAGCAAAATTGCTTAATAGTCACATGACTATCATAGTCTACCAACCCTGTGTGATAGGGGTGGTCAGGGGATGGCAGGTTAGGTAGTTTTCAGAGGCAGGAAGCAGGACAGTGTGGTGCGTTAGCTCAGACAACATGGCATGATGGTTAAGATCATTGTTACTGGAGTTAGCTTCCTAGATTCATCTCTCACCTCTACTCTGGATATTGAGTGATCTTGGGCAAGTGTTTAACCTTTTGGTGCTTACTTATTTTCTTCATCTTTACACTGCAGATATAATTATGTCATTGTGTGTAAATTTTTTAGGACATTTCCTGACACATGTTAAACAATGTGTCTTGGTTATTATTTAGGATAGTGGTCAATTGTGGCATAAATTTTACTTATAAATAAGCTAAGCTAATATTAAGTTTTAATATTAAGTTTAGTAATATTTCATTACTCCTATGACCTTCAACTCTACAAAAATGGTATTTACAAAATGAAATTATCTTGCTGTTATTTTTGTTAGTTATATTATCTATAAGCTTTTTTCAAAATACAGATAACAAAAGGGAAGAAAACATTTTAGTAGGCTAGGTATTTGTTGCAATAATAAAGGTTGATATCCAAATAAACTTTAAAAGATATTTTAATTCTTCCTGGTAGAACATTTATACAGAAGAAACTCCAGTAGACCATATTTGAGTAATTATTGAAAATTGTGAACAATTTGTTAAATTAAATTATAAAATGAAGTCATTTAATTTTCTGTTGATTAACTAGACTTTTATTTTCAGATACATGACAGATGGAGGGCTCAACCTGTATACTAGAAGTCTGAACCGAATACCAGACACAGCAACTTCCAGAGATGTCATCCAAAGAGGGGTTCATGATGTGACAGTGGATGCAGACAGGTAATGTTACCAAAATATGTGATGTTGAGGAGTGAATAAAACAGGCTCAAAATGAAATCATAAGAATTTTAAAGTATAAACCAAAAGGATTTTTTGTTCTAATATAATAATTATTTTTGAAATATTTTTAAAACTAAGGTGATTCCATTTGCAAAATGTTTTTAGCTCTTTAATACTGAAAAAAAAAAGTGCTGTTGGTGAGAATATTGTTTTAAATTTCAGGTTATGTAGTGACAAATTTTAATATTTATAAAACCAATATTGTAAACCTAGACTTATTTTCCTTACTTGAAAGGAACCTGCTTGATAAATTCCTTTCAGCTTAGATACCCTCAGATTTACCTGGAGGCTAATGATCAAAGATACCAAATTATTTCAAATTATCAGGTACCAAAGTCTTGATGCTTTTCTTAAGGGTATTGTTGAGAATATACAACTCTTGCTTTAGGCTCGTTTCTAATTCTCTATTGTCTCAGATTGCTTAAAGGGGTGTGTGTGTTCATATACCAGTTATTATTTCGCTGGAAATTGTTTTGCCAATTGTATCAGACTCATTGCTATTGGAGAACATTGCTTTTGTAAAATAATATTGTAAGACGTGTTTCTGACTTGATTTTTCCCCCTCTTCACTCAGAATCTTGAAATTATTGAAGAGATTGCCCATTTTCAGAACTACTATGTATCAATAATACCTAGAGTGGTTCTTGGCTTTTTAATTCAGTATTTATGAAGAGGACAAAGGTTAAAACTCATTGTATCCATATTTCAAAATAATAGCTGTGTAGGTTCATTAGCATATATGAATGCTACCAATGTCAAAGCTAGGCAGTGAATTCTGCTATTAGTCTTTAAATTTCTTCTTACTCAAGTTATGTTGATATTTTAACTCATGGTGGCCAGAGGAATGGTCTCAGCTCTCATTCTGTATGTATCCTAGTTTCCTGATCTGTATACTCTATGTGTATGGAAAACAAACAAACAAACATTGCCATTGAGTCAATTCCAACTCATAGCAATCCTATAGGGCAGAGTAGAACTGCTGTATAGGGTTTCCACGGAGCACCTGGTGAATTCAAACTGCTGACCTTTTGATTAGTCATAGCTCTTGACCACGACGCCACGGGTTTCACTAATGAATGTGTGAAGTATGTGGTTAAAAATGACTCGTGGACTCTTGCCCACCCCACACCTCCTTCAACTCTTCTTCAACCATTTTCTTTCGTGCCTCCTTCACTAACTTCAACACACTGGACTTCTTTCTTTCTGCCATTTGAGTAATCTAAGTTCGTTCCCATCTCAGAGCTTTTGAATCGGTGTTTTCTTTGCCTGGAACATCGTTTTCATGTTCATTGCATTATTGCCTTCAACTTATCATCGGCTTCAGCTTAATGTTACCCTCTCTCTCTGGGTAGCTAAGCTATACTTCCTTTCCAGTCACTTTCTTACCCATTAAAATGAAAAAAAATCCATTGCCATCTAGTCAATTCTGATTCATAGTGACCCTATAGGACAGAGTAGAACTGCCAAATAGGGTTTCCAAGGAGCAGCTGGTGGATTTGAACTGGCAACCATTTGGTTAGCAGACAAATGCTTAACCACTGCGCCACCAGGGCCTCTATTACTTGTATTATTTCCTTCACTGTATGTATCAGTCCCTGAATACACTTTTTAATTTATTTACATGTTAGTGTTCTATCTCCCATCACAATTTAAACTCATGAGTGCAAAAATTTTGTCATATTTATTATATATTGATTCTTTAACAAATGTTAGTGGACTGAATGAACAAATGAATGATTATGGCTAGCAATTGGACCCAATTGGGTACAGAGGCAAATGAGGCAAGAAAAGAGCCAAAGCTCCTTAAGAATATTATGAAAGAGAGGGAATGGATCACATGAAAAACTAGGAGACAGTGACTAGAGAGGAGGAAATCTAAAACGTGATCCCTACTTTGCAAACTAATGACTTACAGATTCTTACAGTGGAAAACAATAAAAGAAGGAAATGAGGTTGTGAGAACAGAACCTAGGAAGCAACTTTAATTTGGAGAAGACTGGGATAACGAGCACTTCCTGATCTATTCAGGCTCTAGATTAAGAAACCTCGGGTCGACAGAAAATCCTAGGGGTCTAATAAATTGGCGCCTGCGAAAGCACTGGTTCTAAGCTGTGGTGCCTGAACCAACAGCATCAGCATCATTTGAGAACTTGTCAGAAATGCAGATTTCTTTTTTTATTGTACTTTAGAAGAAGGTTTACAGAGCAAATTAGTTTCTCATTAAACAATTGATACACATATTGTTTTGTGACATTGGTCGTCAATCCCACTACATGTCAACATTCTCCCTTTCTTGAACTTGGGTTCCCCATTGCCAGTGTTCCTGTCCCCTCCTGCCTTCTTATTCTTGCCCCTGGGTGAGCCTGTTTAGCCTTGTTTTTGTGTGTGTGTGTGTGTGTGTTTTTGTTTTGTTTTGTTTTGTTTTTTGAACCTGTCTCATCTTTGTCTGAAGGGTGAACCTCTAGAATGACATCAATATTGAGTTAAAAGGGTGTCCGGGGCCATACTCTCAGGGTTTAGAAATGCAGACTCTTAACTCCATCCAAGACCTACTGAATCAGAAACTCCAGAGATGGGGCCCAGCAATCTGAGCTTTAACAAGTCTTCCAGGTGCTATCATTATCTTAAAATAACCAAAGAGATGGCAGGCCTAGGAAAACGTAAATACTGTTTTAACATAGACAATTTAGCATAAAAATGACACAGCCAGCTGTGGTTTCTGAAGGGAAAGAGACTAGCAAAATGTTAAAATATACCAATGTCACTAATCTTTAAATTAGATCAAATAATGATGTGTTGCACCTCAAATAAATTGTGTTTGTTTAGTAGATCCAGCTTTTAAGAAACATATGAACTGTTTTTAAAAGTTACCTAATTGAAAGAATACAAAAGATCATGTTGTTGTTGTTGTTAGGTGCCTTCGAGTTGGTACTACAGGATGAAATACTGCCCCGTCCTGTGCCATCCCCACAGCCATTGCTATGTTTGAGCCCACTGTTGCAGCCACTGTGTCAATCCATTGCACTGAGGGTCTTCCTCTTTCTCACTGACACTCTACTTTACCAAGCATGATGTTCTTCTCCAGGGACTGGTCCCTCCTGATAACATGTGCAAAGTATAAGAACAAGATAAGAGTGCAAATCCTCCTGTCAGGAGAGATAGGAGTTTCCCTTTTATTATAGATAAGAGTCTGAAGAGATTATAAAATAGTTTTATTCAGGAATAGTTTATTCAGGAAGAGATTTCTATATAGTTTGAAATACATTGTCATAAATATTGTAGTTGTCTAAGTCTCTCTGTAACTCAAAAAACCTTCTTGTATGTGATTCTTTTTTTTTTTATATATTTTCTTAACTGTGATATCCATCCAAGTAGGATAGGCAAGAAAAGCCTTAAGGTAATACAAAGGTAATACCTCTTTGTTCATTTTTACTCAGCAAAGTAAGGAAAATGGGGTCCTTGAGATATAAACTTCTTTGCTGATTTGCTTTCACCTTTAAATCCTGACATCTTAATTCCTACAAGGCACAACACCCCTGCAGAAAATAGATAAAACCCATTGCCATCGAGTCAATTCTGACTCATAGTGACCCTAAGGGACAGAGTAGAACTGCCCCACATGGTTTCCAAGGAGCAACCGGTGGACTTGAACTGATGGGCTTTTGGTCAGCAGCTGAGCTCTTAACCACTGCGTCACCAGGGCTCCAGAAAATGACTGTTGTTATTAGGTCGTGGAGTCAGTTCTAACTCAGTGACCCTATGCAAAACAGAAAGAAACATTGCCCACTCCTGCACCATCCTCACAATTGTTGCTATGCTTGAGCCCATTGTTGCGGCCACTGTGTCAATCCATCTTGTTGAGGGTCTTCCTCTTTTTCACTTTACCAAGCATGATATCCTTCTCCAAGGACTGATCCCTGCTGATGGTATGTCCAAAGTATGTGAGATGCAGTCTTGCCATCCTTGCTTCCGAGGAGCATTCTGGT
This sequence comes from Loxodonta africana, assembly GCF_030014295.1. Classification (NCBI taxonomy): domain Eukaryota; kingdom Metazoa; phylum Chordata; class Mammalia; order Proboscidea; family Elephantidae; genus Loxodonta; species Loxodonta africana. The sequence goes on along the minus strand of NC_087345.1, from coordinate 56,923,795 downwards.
TGTACTTCTTCCAAGACAGATTTGTTCGTTCTTTTGGCAGTCCATGGCATATTCAATATTCTTCAACAAACCACAATTCAAAGCCGTCCATTCTTCTTCGATCTTCCTTATTCATTGTCCAGCTTTCCCATGCATATGAGGTGACTGAAAACACCATGGCTCGGGTCAGGTGCACCTTAGTCTTCAAGGTGATGTCTTTAAAGAGATCTCTTGCAGCTGATTTTCCCAATGCAATGCGTCTTTTGATTTCTTGACTGTTGCTTCCTTGGGTGTTGATTGTGGATCCAAGTAAAATGAGGTCCTTGACAACCTCAATCTTTTCTCTGTTTATCATGATGTTGCTTATTGGTCCAGTTATGAGGATTTTTGTTTTCTTTATGTTGAGGTGTAATCCATATCAAAAGCTGTGGTCTTTGATCTTCAGTAAGTGCTTCAAGTCCTCTTCACTTTCAGCAAGCAAGTTTGTGTCATCTGCATAACGCAGGTTGTTAATGAGTCTTCATCCAGTCCTGATGCCCCGGTCTTTTTCATATAGTCCAGCTTCTCAGATTATTTGCTCAGCATACGGATTAAATAGGTGTGGTGGAAGGATACAACCCTGACACACACCTTTCCTGACTTTGATCCATGCAGTACCCCCGTGTTCTGTTCAAATGACTGCCTGTACAGATCCATGTACAGATTCCTCATGAGCACAATTAAGTGTTCCGGAATTCTATTATCCGCAATGTTTTCCATAATTTGTTATGATCCACACAGTCGAATACCTTAACATAGTCAATAAAACACAGGTAAACATCGTTCTAATATTCTCTGCTTTCAGCCAGGATCCATCTGACATCAGCAATGATATCCCTGGTTCCACGTTCTCTTCTAAATCTGTCTTGAATTTCTGGCAGTTCCCTGTTGATATACTGCTGCAGCCGCTTTTGAATGATCTTCAACAAAATTTTACTTGCATGTGATATTAATGATATTTTTCAATAATTTCCACCTTCAATTGGATCACCTTTCTTGGGAATAGGCATAAATATGGATCTCTTCCAGTTGGTTGGCCAGGTAGCTGTCTTCCAAATTTCTTGGCATAGACAAGTGAGCACTTCCAACATTGGATCTGTTCACTGAAACATCTCATCTGGTGTTCGGACAATTCCTAGAGCCTTGTTCTTCACCAGTGATTTCAGTGCAGGTTGGACTTCCTACTTTAGTACTGTCTGTTCCTGGTCATATGTTACCTCCTGAAATGGTTGAATGTCGACGAGTTCTTTTTGGTATAAAGACTGAGTATTCCTTCCGTCTTCTTTTGATGATTCCTGAATCATTTAGTATTTTCCCTTTAGAATCCTTCAGTGTTGTAACTTGAAGCTTGAATTTTTTTTTTTCAGTTCTTTCAGCTTGAGAAATGCTGAATGTGTTCTTTTCTTTTGGTTTTCTATCTCCAGACCTTTGTACATGTCATCATAATACTTTGTCTTCTCCAACCGCCCTTGGAAATCTTCTGTTCAGCATTTTACTTCATCATTTTTTTCCTTTTACTTTAGCTACTTGACGTTCAAGAGCAAGTTTCAGTGTCTCTTCTCACATCTATTTAGGTATTTTCTTTCTCTCCTGTCTTTTTAATGACTTTTTGCTTTCGCCATGTATGATGCCCTTGATGTCGTTCTACAGCTTGTCTGGTCTTTGGTCATTAGTGTTCAACTTGTCAAATCTGTTCTTGAGACGGTATCTAAATTCAGGTGGGATATACTCAAGGTCATACTATGTCTCTCTTGGACTTGTTGTAATTTTCTTCAGTTTCAATTTGAACTTGTATGGGAGTAATTGATGGTCTGATCCACAGTCGGCCCCTGGACTTGTTCTGACTGATGAATGATATCGAGCTTTTCCATAGTCTCTTTCCACAGATGTAGTCAATTTGATTCCTGTGTATTCCATTTGGTGAGGACCATGTGTATAGTCACCGTTTATGTTGTTGAAAAAAGGTATTTGCAATGATGCAATCATGCAATCTCTGACATTGTTTCTATCACCAAAGCCATATTTTCCAACTACCAATCTTCTTTGTTTCCAACTTTCACATTCCAATTAGCAGTAGTTATCAGTGTATCCTGATTGCATGTTCTATCAATTTCAGACTGCAGAAGTTGGTAAAAAAAATCGTCAACTTCTTCATCTTTGGCCTTAGTGGTTGGTGTGTAAATTTGAATAATAGTTTTATTAACTGGTCTTCCTTGTAGATATATGGATATTATCCTATCACTGACAGCATCGTACTTCAGTATAGATCTTGAAATGTTCTTTTTGAGGATGAACGCAACACCATTCCTCTTCAAGTTGTCATTCCAAGTGTGATATATGATTGTCAGATTCAAAATGACCAATACCAGCACATTTCAGCTCACTAATGCCTAGGATATTGATATTTATGCTTTCCATTTCATTTTTGATGATTCCCAATTTTCCTAGATTCATACTTCATACATTCCAGGTTCCAATTATTCATGGATGTTTGCAGCTCTTTCTTCTCATTTTGAGTCGTGCCCCACCAGCAAATGATGGTCCCAAAAGCTTGACTTCATCCACATCATTAAGGTTGACTCTGCTTTGATGAGGGAGCTCTTCCCCAGTCACATGTTGTGTGCCTTCTAACCTGAGGGACTCATCTTCCAGCACTATGTCAGACAATGTTCTGTGGCTCTTCATAATAGCTAGTCAGGGAAATTTTTTTTTTTTTTTTTTTAGTAATAAAAGCACACACAACATTGCAGGTAAGATTTTAAATGCCAAAAATTCTTTATTAACATCCTCTCTGTTCATTTTCAAAAGATACCTTCTCTGTGCTCCTGCGGCATGTAGTTCACTTGTTTGTTTTATGGTCACAACTATAATTATGTTTATGTGTCTATTTCCCTCATAGGATAGGGAACACTTGAATGTAAGGATAGTGCCTTAAATCACCTTTGTGTCTCCAGCACTTGGCACATCGTGGGATCTCAATAAATATCTGTCATGTAAATCAGTGAAATAACCATGTCAGTTTATGAAACAGAAATGTCAGCTTAAAAAAATTCAAAGGCATCAAAAAATTAACCATACTATTTCAAGTGGCATATAGTCTCGTGATTCCAAATAATATTTCTTATCCCACGAAATGATATTTAATATTTCAAGTTTACAGTGAGTTTTCTGGAACTTGATACATTTGAGAAACGCTGAATATCATATCAGAATGTATATTAACTTAACAAAGGTCCTGAGAAGTCCTGCAGTTCAAAACAAAACCTGCTTAACTTTATTTAATTCAGTTTCCTTAAGATTTTCATCACTGATTCCCCTTCTTTTTTCTGCATAATAATTATTAATTGTTCTTTTCACATTTAAGAAATGCAAATTTAGTCTAACCCTCTCTGTTAGTGAATATAACAATTAAAATTCAGAGATATTAAGTAATTTCCCAAAATCATGTAGCTAATATACAAGGAGTCAGGTCTTTTACCTCCTATCCTTGTGATTTCTCAACTTCCTTAAGTAATGGTTCTTTTAAGTATTATGAAACATATTGTGGATTGATTCATTTTAGTAAATTGGTAAGTGACAAGTCTTGTAATAATAGTTTATTGACGAGAAGTCTTAAAAGCCTAAAAAATCAATAGTTTTATTATTTTTTTAATATTAGGTTTTTTTATAAAAGCTTTTTAAGTAAAAGTGTACTTACATAACAGCAAAGTAGCGAGCTGGCTAGAATAGCAATGGACTTGATTTGTTTTTTCTTGCTATATTGAAGGTTATAGGTTCCCCTTTGAAATGTGAATTAACAATAGAGAGCAGTTAAATTGCTCTTATCAGTAGATTTAAAATGGCCCCAAAGGAAAGAGAAATTCTTTCAATGGCCAACTGTAGTTTAAGCATTTTATTGATCAAAAATATAGCAGCCTGTCTTAGTCATCTAGTATTGCCGTAACAGAAATACCACAAGTGGATGGCTTTAACAAAGAGAAACTTAGTCTCTCACAGTCTAGTAGGATATAAGTCCAAATTCAGGGTGTCAGCTCCAGGGGAAGTCTTTCTCTCTTTGTTGGCACTGGAGGAAGGTCCTTGTCCCCAATCTTCCCCTGGCTGAAGAGCTTCTCAGGTGCAGGGACCCCAGGTCCAAAGGACACACTCTGCTCCTGGTGCTGCTTTCTTGGTGGTATGAGGTCCCCAACTCTCTGCTTGCTTCCCTTTCTTTTTATCTCGAGATATAAAAGGTGGTGCAGGCCACACCCCAGGGAAACTCCCTTTACAGTAGATTAGAGATGTGACCTGGGTAAGGGTGGTGTTACGAGCTCACCTTAATCCTTTTTAACATAAAATTGCAATCACAAAATGGAGGACAACCACAGAATACTGGGAATGGTGGCCTAAGTTGATACACACATTTTTTTTTTATGGGGGAGGGGGGAGATATAATTCAATCCATGACACAGCCCTTTTACTTTTCATATCAGCCCAGTGCTGATAATTATATGCAACCCCACTTCCTTATTAACCTGACTTAGAAAAAATGAGCCAATACTTATAATCTTTGTAGACATGTTAGAGACTCTCTGGATACTTCGCCAGTAAATTCATAACAAACAGTTAAAAGATGTGTATTTATGCATTAAGCTCTGATTTAATGAGACCAATCCTAATTTGCATAGTATTATACAATTGTGTTGTGCTATATAAAAGTTAAATTTGGGAGGGAGGCTATATAAAAGGTAAATCTGAGAGATGGTATTGTTTTAGCCTTTCTAACTCCTGTGACTATCCTTTTACTGGCTTTTATACTGGCATTGACAAACATTTGATTAACAAATACAGCTCTCTCCTAAGTGCCTACTACTATAATAGCACCTTGAGTTTAAATGAAACAAAACAATAAATGCGAAAAGTCTCTCAGTTTAATGGCCAGAAAGAAAAAATTTAAACAACAACAAGAAAAATAAGTAAAGTGATAATAAAATTGGCCAAGTCATATAGATGTATATACAAAATGCCTTGGAATTACCAAAGTGAAACAATTATTTCAGTCTGTGAGTATAAGAAAGGGCTAACAAAGTGGTATTATTTAAATGGGAATTTAAAGAAAGCATAAGGCTTTTTGACATACATTGTTGTTGTTATTAGGTGCCGTTGAGTTGGTTCCAACTCATAGAAACCCTATGGGACAGAGTAAAACTGCCCCATAGGGTTTCCAAGGAGCAGCTGGTGGATTTGCCGACCTTTTGGTTAGCAGCCGAGATCTTGATCACAATGCCACCAGGGCTCCTTTTGACATATACCAGCCTTGGAAAAATCCAAAGGAACTTTGGGAGTGAAAGCATGGAGGTGCGGAAGAGCTGGGGTTATGGAGCCATTAATAATGGAATTCAGCCTGTGCATTGAAGTTGTGGGTAGGGATGGCAAGGGATAAAGGGTTTGGAGGGCTATCTGCAGTGTTTGGACCTGTAGGTGATAAGGAGCTATTTTACTACTTTTAATTAGTATTTTTGTACTTCAAATCAGGAGTGCATGTTATAATCATTGCATCACAAAACAATCCTCCCACCACAGGATAGGAATACTGAGGAAGGATGACACAAAGGCAGGGAGACTGGTTAAGAAGCAGTTGTAAAAGTCAAGATGGAGATACCATTTCTAGAGGAACTTGAGTTTTTTCTGTGTGACTCCCTGGTGGATATGTCCTTGGAGATACAGGATCAGTCACTATATAAATACTGAATTAAAGTAGTGAGTGTGTTTAATATAAATAGAAGAAGTTCAAATCAAGAGGTCAAGCAGCTCACATGAAGTATGTTGAACTGAACTGTACACGAGCAGTATAAAGGGGGTAGCTACCCTCGCTCAGAGGCTACTACCTTGTGGAAATGCAAAAACTTGGTAAGGAGGGCCAAAGGTTGCCAAACCATTTGGTTTTTCAAGTGAAGTCATGTCTGGATTTTTGTGAGAAATCTTAAATGTTTAAATATTATTAATTGTCATAACAGATCTGTTAGATCAATTGTTTTTTGCTATTAGTTGCCATAGAATTGGCTCTAACTCATGATGACCCCATGTTCAACAGAACAAAATGTTACCCAGTCCTCCACTATCTTCACGTTCTTTGGTGTGCTTGAGCCCAGTGTTGCAGCCACTGTGTATTTTTAGTGTCTTCCAACCTCAGGAGCTCATCTTCCTGTGCTTTGGTTAACAACATTCTGTTGCAATCCATAGGGTTTTCAATGGTAATTTTGGAAGTATTTTGGAAGTTTATTATCAGGCCTTTCTTCCTAGCCTGTCTTAGTCTGGAACCACCACTGAAACCTGGCCACCATGGGTGACCCTGCTAGTATTTGAAATACCAGTGGCTTAGCTTTCAGCATCGTAGCAACACACAAGCCACCAAAGTAGGACAACCAGAAGACAGGAGGTGAATGAAATCAATAGATACAGTTAAAGATATAAATTTTCTTTAATGGTAAATAATCTATGAAGTTACAAAGAAGCTTCTACAAAGCAGGAGACAGTGAACATTCTCACATATGGTCATGGAAACTTCTTAGGTCCCTTAAACTTCCCACAGAGATACAGCTGATGATGATACTACCTACACAGACTGTGAAGGCCACCAGTCATGAGAAGTCTACCTACCAGGTGGAAGTAACCACAGCAAAAATAATACAAGCATTCTTCTGCATTTTTAACGCAAGAAGGGCAGATCTAAGGTCAGTTTCCTAGCCATAACACCCCTCAGAGGAGCCAGCCTCAGGCCTGCCTGTGGCCTATTTTGGTAGAAACTAATTAAGCTTTGTTTTAAAACACTATGAGAACCAACTCTGTAAAGGCTAAGAACACATCTGTATTTATAGTGTAGAGTGAGAAAACAAGCACTGAGAGTGAATCCTTGAAATTTAAAGAGTAATAAGAATGAGCAGCTATTGAAGGGGCAGTTGGATAAATCAGTGAATCAACGGATATTTTCGAAATGGAGCGAGGAGGGAAGGGCAACAATATCAAATCCCATGGAGACAGGCAGTTTGGCAACTAGTTTCTTATTAGTAAGCTTAACAAAGTTAGTTTCTTTGAAGTAGTGAGGGAGCATGCTAGATTATAAAAAACTGAAGAGAAAAGGGGAGGTTTGGTGGTTGAAACAATTTAGGCCGAGATTTCCTTCAGGAAAGTAGGAGTAAAGATAATGAGAAAGGTCAGATAGATGCCAACACAAGAGACATGATGAAAATTAAGTTGTTGATGATACACTGTTTTGCTCTGAGGATGAGAGAGCTTGAGCTGCGATAGGGTAAGAAGTGAGTTTCTAGACCAAAAAAAGTGATAATTATTAAATATGATATTGGAAGGCTTCAGGAAGAGAGATAGGACCAAGAGTACAAGCCCAGAGAGGTTAGCTTAGAGGAAACATATGTCTTCCTTAAACAGAAAAGGGGGCCATAAGCATTAATTGACTTGGTAAAATACCCAGAGCTTATAAATTCTAGATATTGGTTTATCTCTAAAATAAGAGGCTAAGTCATTGCCGAGAATGAGGAATGTATATACAGGATAGGGTATTGAAACATTTATGAAAAATTGGAATAACAGCAGACTATGGGTAAAAATTTCTAAGACAAAATAAAAGCATTATTGAAAAGTGTTGAAGCCCCCCCCCCAAATTTTAGCAGCTTTATCGAGGTATAATTTATATATCATGAAATTGACTCATTTTAATTGTACAATTCAATGATTTTTCATTTATGTACAGAATTGTCCAACCATCAGCCGATACAGTTTTAGAACATTCTCATCACCTCCAAAAAGATCCCTCAAGCCTATTTGTAGTCAATCCCCACTCCAACCTCTAGCTCCGGGCAAACACTAAGCTGCTTTCTGTCCTTTCTGGACGTTTAATAAAATGGATTCATGTAATATGTGGTCTTTTTGTCCTACTGCTTTCACTTAGCAAAATGTTTTTAGGTTCTTAAATGTTGTACCATGTTTCAGTGGTTGGTTCCTTTTAATTTTTGAATGGTAACTACTAATAAACTTTGATCTCTCTGCATTTGCCTATTCCAGATATTTCATATAAGTGGAGTCATATAATATTTGTCCTTTTGTATCTGACTTATTTCATTCAGAATGATGTTTTGAAGGTTCATCCATATGGTAAAGCTTCCTTTCCCTTTATGGCCGAATAATATTCCACTGTATGTATATATCACATTTTATTTATTCATCTGTTAGTGTGTTTTTATTATTATTATATACAGCTTCTTTGGTGAAATAGCTATTCACATCTTTTGTGTATTTTGAGTTGTTTGGCTTCATATTATGCAGTACTAAGAACGCTTAATATTCTTGGATATAAGTTATCAGATATGGTTTGTAAATATTTTCCCCAGTATATAGCTTATCTTTTCATTTTCTTAATGATATCTTATAAAGCACCAAGTTTTAAATTTTGATGGAGTCCAAATATCAATTTTTTTATAAATTGTGCTTTAGGCATTTTATCTAATAACAATTTACCTGATTTAACTAATGATCACCTTGTTTAAATCTGAAAGAATGAATTTATAGTACCCAATCGGTATGCATTTTCGATAGCCTTACTCAGCAGTTCGGGTGCAGAAGTTGAAAAAGTAGATGACTGCATTGTTCCAGAGTTCGGAATTGACAGGTTGGAAGTAATAAAGCATACTAGTTGTTGTTGTTGTTGTTAGGTACCATCAAGTTGGTTCTGACTCATTGTGACCCTATGCACAACTGAATGAAATACTGCCCGGTCCTGAACCATCCTTACAATCATTGTTACGCTTGAGCTCATGGTCGCAGCCACTGTGTCAATCCACCTAGTTGAGGGTATTCCTCTTTTCTGCTGACCCTGTACTCTGCCAAGCATGATGTCCTTCTCCAGGGGCTGATCTCAAGTTAGAGTATGGTTTAAATGATTGACTATGGGGTTCAAGTTGAGTTGAGTTGTCAGTGAAGCTGAGGGTGCTGTTAGGCTGTTAGAAAAGGGATTTCTAAAAAGACTAGATGTTTGGAAGAAGAACATGAACATGTCTACTACAAGGAAAGGAATAAAAGAGACAGGTTAGTAGAAGGGTTTTACCTAAAAATAAAAATTAACATATGACGTTTAACATTTGAGATATAGAAATTTCCTGGGTGATTGGGCCAAGTCCAAGCAAGAGCCTAAGTTACTAAAGTAAAAACGTCATAGAGATCAGAATTCTGTTCTTTAGATTATTTATCCAGGTGGTCATTAAAGTCAACATGATAATAGAATGATAAAGAAGAGGAAAACAAAGCTCAAGGTACCAAGATCTTCATTGAGTATGAGGAAAAATTCTGAATATCATGGTAACAAAGATATTTTTCCAGGTCCATTCTGAATTGTTTATTATATTATTATCTAAATATATCAGTTATTATAGTGATTATTAATTGTGATTATAAAACCAGAAAACCAAACCGTCACCATCAAGGTGATTCTGGTGATTTTTGACATAAATTTTAACTATCCATCTTTTCTTTACTAGTTTTTGTATGTTTAGTAATGATCTTTTGAAAATATAAAAGCATAGTACACTATAAACTCATTGCCATCAAGTAGATTCCAACTCATAGCCACCCTATAGGCCAGCGTAGAATTGCCCCATAGGGTATCCAAGGAGTGGGTGATAAATTCGAACTGCCGACCTTTTGGTTAGTAGCTGTAGGTAGCCTTAGCTCTTAACCACTGCATCACCAGGGCTCCTAGTACACTATAGAAATTACTATTTTTGTATTGTTCAACTTGTGAAATTTGTGAAGCTGCAATCCAGATGCTGAAATCATAGCTAATGACAGGTTTTATAAAGGCCAGTCGGTGCTGTCATGGTTTTTCATACTTCCCAGATTATCAGTCGCTATAACTACTAATACAGTGAAGGAATCTTAGATCCAAACACATAGTCACGTTGAATCCCTAAATCTCCAGTTGTTATGAATCTGCAGAAAATTGTACTTCATCTACAAAGGGGATCATAGAAAACTCTCATAAAATCAGAATGAGAGCTGTTTTCAGCAGAGGGAGGAGGCCTCTGCTATTTCCATGTCTTTTCTATATTGGAAAATTAAAGGCAACAGTGATTCATCCTAAGCCACCAGGCAAATATCTCCAGGGGTAGGATTCATGAGGCTTGTCACTAGTCTGTGTACACTCTAATAATTAATTCTGTTCTGTGTTGATTTTTTTCCAGCATAATCACTGAATCACTATATTCCCATACTTTAAGTATTTTCTTCATTACCTTACTGACTTTCAATAGTAACTTAAAGCAAACACAAAGAAGATTAATAGACTACAATGGAAATTAGTATAATTATGTCATTTTGTAATCAACTGGCCAGCCTTTTTTTCCTTCATTTTCTTTAAGTAAAGAGAGACCAATGCAAAACATGGGGAAGTAGGAAAAGTGTTCTATGGCACCCTCTCGACTTCTGTTCGGCACCCTGATCACCATTGCAGGCTTAGGAACTGGTGCTGGGCTTCTCTCCTGCGTCCCAGTAGTTAGAATTAGCTGACCCTACTGGGAATAATCTGATACGTTTCCAATGTTTTTAGGTAATACCCCTCCCTACTAGAGATAATCCACATCACAAAAATGTATGCCAGGTTTTGTGCTCAACCCTGGGGACTCTGTCCTGAAGGGTTTTATATTAGAAGAGCATCAACATAGGGAATTGTTAAAACCACAAAGTCTTTGGGACCCAAAGGATACTTGAGCAACACGAATAGCCCAAGGTGTCGACATGTTTTGTTGGAATATCTTTCGATACCTTTCAAAACATACATACGGGTGGCTACAACCTCTACCACCTCTTCATAAGACAGGTCCTGACAGTACACTTGGCCAAAACCATACTGTGTTGTTGTTAGGCTCCGTCGAGTTGTTTCCACCTCATAGTGAAGCTATGTACAACAGAACGAAACACTGCCCACCCAGTCCTGCACCATCCTCACAATCGTTGCAGTGTTTGAGCCCATTGTTGTAGCCACAGTGTCAAAATTCAAACTATACCCTTACAGAATTCAAGCTCCAAATGGAAGAGATAGTCCCTAGTACTCTTATTTATGAAGGATTTTTACCCTGTCTTCTTCCAAAATAATTTATTAATGAATCTGATGGTGAGAGTGATGATGATGATGATGCCAGTTTGTTAATGAAACCAGCAATAGCTGTTAACAACACCACCACAGCATCAATGTTGAAGACTTATTATGTATATTTAACATTGTCAAATTACTTAAATATATTATTTTACTGCCTCTTTGCTACAGCACTGTCAGTGACCTTTATTATACCATTATATGTGAGGCAACAAGCTCTTAGATCAAGTTACTTGCCTGTAGATACTTAGTTAATAAGTGGTAGTGTCAGGATTTGAATCCAGTTCCTAGGCTCTTGCTATTTTTTACAAAATTATTGATTTAAAGAAAGGTTTTATTGTGCCTGGATGATACTTTCTGATTTTGTAAATTATTTCATTTTCCCTTTTGACCTAAATATACCTATGAAACATGAACTTTAGCTTCATAAAAATTGGTAGGTTACTTCAGAATGTAATCATATTCCATTTCTATGGCATATTGTCAATAGATCTAAAAACACAAATGACAGAATATTCTCCCCTATGTGCTTTTTTTTATGTGCTAACCTGTTGAACCTGTTGCCATCGAGTCGATTCTGGCTCATAGCAACCTTCCTCTAAAAGGCCAGCTAACTTTATATCAGTAAACCTGTGTAGCAGTGATATGTTCTTTTTATATAAAATCCTGTCACAATCTTGAAATCTAATGTCTGCTGAAATATCTATTTCTAATAATAGGCTCAAGCAAATAACAGAAAAATGAAAAAGAGAGAATTACATTCAGTTTATATACTGAAAAATGCTAAAACAGTCCTAATGCGAAGGGAAAAGCAATTTGGGTCTTTTTAATTTATTTATTTGTTTTTCTTGAGAAGCAATGAAAGAGGAGAGATTGTGTCAGCTAATTTAATAGTTTAGTTTGATTTAAGAAATTGCATCTATACATGAAACACCTTCTTTTTTCCCCTTTCAAGAACTAAGGGTAAAATCTTTTTTTTTTTTTTTAGTGAAAGTTTATACAGCAAATTAGATTCCCATCCAACAATTCAGACACAAATTGTTCTGTGACATTGGTTACAATCCCCGCAACTGTCAGCATTCTCATCATTTCCACCCTGCCTGCCCAGTTTCCATCCACCCAGTTTCTCTGCCCCTTTTTGTCTTCTCATCTTTGCTTTTGGGTAAATGTTGACCGTTTGTTCTCATGTAGTTGATTGCTTAAAGGAGCACATTCCTCATGGGTGTTGTTTTTTATTTTATAGGACAATCTATTATTTGGCTAAAAGGTAACCTGCAGGAGTGGCTACAGTTTCATGTTTAAAAGAGTATCTTAGGGCAATAGTCTCAAGGGTTCCTCTAGTCTCTACCAGTCCAGTAAGTCTGGCCTTTTTTAAAACCCTGGGCTGGATGCTAAGGATATAAAGCCAGATAACACATTCAGTAAATACTTTAAATATGATATGAAGAGTTTTATAATACAAGATGTGTATGATTCAATGGGATTTCAGATCTCAAGACAACAGATGTACATTTTGTGACAAGAACTGCATTTGGTATTGAAGGCACAGGGATAAATAGGACCCAGTGTCTGTCATTTGATATCTCATAGGCTTCTGGGAAACCCAGACACATACAGAGATATCTCTAAATCATACGATAAATTATATACACAGAGGAGGGATACTGAACCTACTATGAGGTTTTGAGGAAAGTCCACAGAGGAGATTACACCTGAACTAGAGTCTTGGGGAATGAGTGAGAATTATGAAGGAAGACAGAGTGGGTATTCCAGGTTGAGCATGGGTATTCCACGTATAAAGAAAGACAAGGAACAATGGGGAGGGGGAAGAAACAAGTAGTTCACAGGTAGTTCAGTGCTGTCAAAGAATAAACTTTAAGGTAAGTGAGGCAAGAGAAGCCAGAAGTCAGAATGCCCAGTGTCTTAGGTATGTAATGCTGCTATAACAGAAATTCCACAAGTGGATGGCTTTAACAAACAGAAATTTATTATCTCACAGGCTACGAAGCTCGGAGTCCAAATTCGGGGCACCAGCTCCAGGGGAAAGCTTTCTCTTTCTGTCGATTCTCGGGGAGGTCCTTGTCATCAAGTTTCCCCTGGTCTAAGATCTTCTCAGAGCAAGGACCCCAGATCCAAAGGACACGCTCCACTCCTGGTGCTTCTTTCTTGGTGGCATCAGGTACCTATCTCTCTGCTCACTTCTCTCTACTTTTATCTCTTCTAAGATAAAAGGTGATACAGATCATACCCCAGGGAAACTCCCCTTACATCAGATCAGGACTGTGACCTGAGTAAAGGTGTTGCATCCCACCCTAATCTTCTTTAACATAACCTAATCTTGCTTCATTAACCACAGGCAGAGATTACAATTTATAACACATAGGAAAATTGCATCAGATCACAGAATGGAGGTCAACCACACAATACTAGGAATGATGGCCTAGCCAAGTTGACACATATTTCTGGGGTACGCAATTCAATCCATGACATTCAGGTTTAAAACACAAGAAGGAGGGCATAGAGACAGGGTGCATAGTAACTCCAGGAGTTAAGCATGTTAAGATTTTAAGTAAGAATGTAGACAGTTAAGATGTTTCTTGGCCGTGGTAATTGGTTCAGGAATGGGCACATGACCTAACCTGTCCAATCCAAGAATCTCTTAGGAACCTAGCAGGAGCTTGCTTTTCCCGCATTGAACTTGAACCTTGAATTATGTAGCACTGGTAGTGTGTTGGAAACCCTGGTTAAGGGTTTGACTGATAATCAAGAGGTCGGCAGTTTGAATCTACCAGGCACTCCTTGGAAATTCTATGGGACAGTTTTACTCTGTCCTATAGGGTTGCTATGAATCGACTTGATGGCAGTGAGTTTGCTTATGGGTTTGATAGTGTGCTACAATAATGAGAAGAGATTCTATCTGAAATTGAAGCCAACTCATACAAAATATGCCAGTGAATGCAAAAAGAAATGGAAATGGATGCTGTGACATCTAGTCATACCCAAATTCAGACCTGTCCTTGGATTTCTCAGTTATGGGAAAAATGCATGCCCTCCTTTTTTTTTTTTTTTTTCTCTTAAGACAGTTTTAACATGATTTTCTATCAAAATCAAAAGAGGCTTATAGTAACTAGTAATTACTAACATTTCCTTCGTTTCGTAAGTATGAAATTGAGGCAAATAAGAGTCAGACAGCAATTCCCTTAGCTGGGATCAGAAGCCAGGGATTCAAACTCCAAAACCATTTTTCTTAACCAGTTGTGTTAAATTCTATCTCACAATGCTGCAGTTTCTCCAAATGTTGACTGTTTATAGTGATTTCAGGTTGCAGTCAGCACATTCCAGATATATGAGGAAAAGAAAAAAAAAATTTTTTTTTTTTGTTTTTTCTTTATAAGTGGAGGGTAAATAAGAGTCTTGGTGAGATAGAGTCACCCCTGTCTGCCAGGGTTACAGGATCCAAGAGAGGAAAAAATCCAGGGAATCTCGATGTTTATTACAAAAAAACTACCCCACTCTCAGTCCTCAACTGTGCCACGTTTCCCATCCAAATTCTCTTTCTTTTACCCTCCGCAGAAAATAATTCATCAGTCTTTTACTAAGATAACAAAGGAGCAGTTGCTCAGTTATGCAGGGTTGGGGCTCTGGGATATAAAGTAAAACCCGTGAAAGCCGAAACTTGCGTAAGATGGAAACCTGTCAGGGAAGGAAAACTCAAATATTTTCCATTAAAATGAGTAACAGAAAAGTGGTAAGACTGCACCCTGTCAAAGGCAGAAGATGTACGAGACCTGGAAAAACCAGTCTCAGTGAATTCTACCTCTCACAGGTTTTACTGTAACTGCTTCTTAAAAAGCCTGTTTTGATTTTACATTCATTCCTGTCCTACATCCCAAGATTAACAATCCTAAAATTGCTCAGCCTTTGGGGTTCCCACCATGTAAAACGGGTTACTTCTTGACTTCTCTTGTAGTGTTCGCAATGCTCAATGGTGCTGCTAAATCAGTTGTCACTCTCTCTCTGTCTTGTCACTTTCGCAACTTTGTTACTATTGTCTGTTCTTCAGTTCCCTGATCTCCTTGTGGGAGATTAAAAATATTTTTTTTTCACGATATATGTATAGGGTTTCTGGAGTCAGTGGAGCAGATAGAATATTTGAGAATGTGAGACAGCAGAAGCAGTTTCATCTCCCATATCTGCATGACCCTGGCACTGGAATTGTACTGAAAGAATGTACCCTAGGAGAAGGGGAATCCCTCCCCTAGTGCCTTAGTTGGAGGTTCCCTTAGAGCCTTAGCGGTAAGGTATATGATTAGCTATATAATTGCGTGCTGGCAAGATCTAATCTTAGATTCCAGAAAGGGAGGATATGTTCTTCTTTTGATGCCATCAAGGCTGAGGACAATGACCACAGGACCATCATACACCGTGAGCCCAGATTGCATCAAGGGACATCTCCCTCTTTCTCCCCTTTGCCTTGTCCTATGCACCCCAGCACATAAACTTCTCCCTTCTAAGGTATGTATAAATCCAAGGTCCCTTTGTCCCCTTCACTTAGGACACTACGAGGGGCTATATGTGCATAGAAGTTTCTCTGTCAGCTCACTCGGGGATGAGGACCTTCTAAGGGGAACAGGTGCTAGAAGAAATTTTACCCTTTCCTCTCTGTCCTATTACCATGAAACTAATAAAAGCTTGTAGTCTCACCACTGGGTAATGCCAGTCATTTACTGAGAGCTACAGCCCTAGATGAACTTACTTTCATTTTTCATTCTTGGCTTACTTCAGGGCAGTATAATAACTCTTCTGGAAAAACAACTCTTACTGGGATTTGAACAGTTGGCTCTATTGGTTTTTATTATGATTAACTGGTTCTGGTCACTAGCCAATCAGACTGACTTGGGGAGGTGGAGATCAAATTAATTTATTCAAAACTGAAGCTGAAAATTATTTCAAAACAAAAAGAAATATAAAACCAAAACCAAACACAGTGCCGTGGAGTAGATTCCGACTCATAGCGACTCTATAGGACAGAGTAGAACTGCCCCATAGACTTTCCAAGGAGCACCTGGCAGATTCGAACTGCTGACCCTTTGATTAGCAGCCGTAGCACTTGTCCACTACACCACCAAGGTTTCCAAAAGAAATATGGACATCGTTCTTTTATTGTTTTTTACTTTAAACCAACCAAAACCAAATCCATTGCCGTCGAGTTTATTCCGACTCATAGCGACCTTAAAGGACAGAGTAGAACTGCCCCATAGAGTTTCCAAGGAGCACCTGGCAGATTTGAACTGCTGATCTCTTGGTTAGCAGCCATAGCACTGAACCACTACGCTACCAGGGTTTCTGTTTTTACTTTAAATAAAAATCGAGTACCTGGGTTTAAATCCCAGTTCTGAAATGTACTAAGGGTGTGATCTTGAGCAAGTTAATCTCTTTGTGTCTTGGATATCTCTTTTGCAAAAAGGGGATAATTATTGTATCAAATTCAGAAAGTTGTTATGAGGGTTAAAGTAGTTAATGTATGTAAAGTACTAAAAGCTATACCTGACACCAAGTAGTCAATTTAAAAAAATGATTATTATAATTTATTTTACTGTTTATTAGTAAATATTTGGGCTTTCAATAAGCCTGGCTGGTACAAATGGCCTGGAAACAGAGTAAAATACAATGCTAGAGAAACAAATGAGAGGGTTTTGTTCTGTAAGCAATAAAGCACCTCTGGATATTTTATTAAGCTTGAGAAAGTATCATAGTTTTAGTTAATAGGGCTTACTATCTATCTTGTCAGCAGAAAATCGTGCCTGACAGGCTATTTTTTTTTTTTTTTTAATAATTTTTATTGAGCTTTAAGTGAACGTTTACAAATCAGGTCAGTCTGACACATACAAGCTTATATATGCCTTACTCCATACTCCCACTTACTCTCCCCCTAATGAGTCAGCCTTTCCAGTCTCTCGTTTCGTGACAATTTTGCCAGTTTCTAACCCTCTCTACCCTCCTATCTCCCCTCCAGACAGGAGATGCCAACACAGTCTCAAGTATCCACCTGATACATCAGCATCTCTCTCCAACCCATTGTCCAGTCCCTTCGGGAATAGTTCCTGTCCTGGGCCAACAGAAGGTTTGGGGACCATGACCACCGGGATTCCTCTAGTCTCAGTCAGACCATTAAGTCTGGTCTTTTTATGAGAATTTGGGGTGTGCATCCCACTGATCTCCTGCTCCCTCAGGGGTTTTCTGTTGTGCTCCCTGTCAGGGCAGTCATCGATTGTGGCCGGGCACCATCTAGTTCTTCTGGTCTCAGGATGTTGTAAGTCTCCAGTTCCTGTGGCCCTTTCTGTCTCTTGGGCTCATAGTTATTGTGTGACCTTGGTGTTCTTCATTCTCCTTTGATCCAGGTGGGTTGAGACCAACTGATGCATCTTAGATGGCCGCTTGTTAGCATTTAAGACCCCAGACACCACATTTCAAAGTGGGATGCAGAATGTTTTCATAATAGAATTATTTTGCCAATTGACTTAGAAGTCCCCTTAAGCCATAGTCCGCAAACCCCTGCCCTTGCTCCGCTGACCTTCGAAGCATTCAGTTTATTCAGGAAACTTCTTTGCTTTTGGTCCAGTCCAGTTGAGCTGACCTTCCGTGTATTGAGTATTGTCCTTCCCTTCACCTAAAGTAGTTCTTATCTACTAACTAATCAGTAAATAACCCTTTCCCACCCTCCCTCCCTTCCCTCCTCATAACCACAAAAGTCTGTGTTCTTCTCAGTTTATACTATTTCTCAAGATCTTATAATAGTGGTCTTATACAATATTTCTGACAGGCTATTTTAAGATTACAACAAATTTAGTAATTATAATAGGTTACAAAACTTGAGACACATACTTGAATTAAAAAATCTAAACTGAAATTAAAATCTAAAACTTTATCTTAAGGAATGAGATTTCCATGGAAAATAAAATAAAATTCCATACACACATGCGCATGTATACACACACACGTATATACACACACAAACATGCACATGCTTATACATTAGGCTTTCTCTTGTAGTAGATTCAAAATTCTTTTTAGAATCAAAATATATAGATATAACCATACAACCAGCACTGGGAGTTCTGCTAATGACTTTGCCAATTAATCAGAAATTTGATAGATGTCTTCAATTTAATGGTTGATTGCACCAGCTCCTTAAATATAGTTTATTCCATATGATTGAACAGCATGCAATCATTACATCATATTTTAAAATAATACTATTTAATCCTGTGTGGTAATATTCACTATGTAGTATTAAGTGAAGAAACCAGAATACTAAATTGTATATAAGTATAATCCAAACTGTGTAAATAGAGAGAGTGGGCAAGACTGGCGGGAAATACATCAAAGCAATATCCCTGGTTGTCTTGGGGTGGGTGGTTATGAACTATTTCTGGATTCTTCTTAATGCTTTAATGCATTCTGTGAATTTTCCTCAATAATCCTGAAAACAAATTTAATAACGAAATAACTATTTAGTTTAGAAAATAAACATTCACTTTATAATTTATTTTGAAGAAAAACAAAATTTGGAAGCTCTGCTAATGCTTTTAAAAATTCAACCTATTGCAAATAATTTAATCATTTCAAACAAAAACTGTCAAGAAAGAAAAAGAGAATATAGATAGAGCATATATGACTCTAATAAATAAGTTCATGCCACCTATTCTGTACAGTTAGAGTGAGAAAAATGGAGAATTTATCAGCTGCCAGCCAGAAGCCCTCAATTTAATGACCCCCAAGTTGAATGTCTCACCCCATTAGTTAGCCTGTTAAAAAAGAATTCGTCCCAAGGTGGATGAATCTGGAGGACATTATGCTGAGTGAAATAATTCAAACACAAAAGGACAAATATTGAATGATACCACTTTTATAAAAAGCCAAGATAAGGTATACCACAGAAAGCAATGTTCTTTGAAGGTTACCAGGGATGGGAGGGGGAGGGAAAGTGAATTACTTACTACATGGAAAAAAAAAAAAACATAGTAGACATGTGTTAATTCTAGTGGTGGGAAAGGCAATACACAATATGGGGAAAGCCAGCACAACTTGACCAAGGAAAATGGTACTGAGAGGAATGCAAGAATAAAGGACAACTACGGTAAATGCTATAACATTTTCCAATAACAGCAATAATAAGCAAAAAATATGTGAATGGCTACATAGGTAGAAATGTATGCTATATGGGTGTGGTAAGGCATATGGGAAATACTTTGTCTTTTGAGTTTTTTTTTTTTTTTAGCAAAAGTATTAAAAGAAATATGTAGGTAGGAATGTCAGTGTTTGAAAACACTATGGAAGAGAATTTATTAAGTATAAATTTTTCTCAAAGCCATATCATCTGGAATGTTGCCATTTGCTTCTCTTTGCTTATGAAATTCAAGGATTTTTACTTGGTGATCTTTTTAAAAATATTTTTACCAAGACATCCAAGCCAGAAATTTAATGTACAATGCTTTAAATAGAAAGAATAATCCAGTGGCAATTTTATTCAGAAATTCTGCTTCAGATATGTTTTGATTTGCATCTAAAGCAGCATAGTTCTTTTGGTGAAAGGTAAGACAGTACATAATCCTGGGGAAGCCAGCACAACTTGTCCAAGGCAAGGTCATGGACGCTTTGTAGACACATCCAAATTTCCTGAGGGACTGACTTGCTGGGCTGAGGGCTGTGGGGACCATGGTCTTGAGGAACATCTAGCTCAATTGGCATAACATGGTTTATAAAGAAATTGCTCTACATTCTACTTTGGTGAGTAGTGTCTGGGGTCTTAAAAGCTTGTGAGCAGCCGTCTAAGATACTCCACTGGTCTCACCCTGTCGGGAGCAAGAGAGAATGAAGAAAACCAAAGATACAAGGGAAAGACTAGTCCAAAGGACTAATGGACCACAACTACCACAGCCTCCACCAGACTGAGTCCAGCACAACTAGATGGTGCCTGGCTACCGTCACCGACTGCTCTAACAGGGATCACAATAGAGGGTCCCAGGCAGAGCTGGAGAAAAATGTAGAACAAAATTCTAACTGACAAAAAAAGACCAGAATTCCTGGCCTGGCAGAGACTGGAGAAACCCTCAGAGCACGACTCCCAGATACTCTTTTAGCTCAGTAATGAAGTCACTCCTGAGGTTTACCCTTCAGCCAAAGATTAGACAGGCCCATAAAACAACCGAGACTAAAGTGGCACACCAGCTCATGGGCAAGGACTTGGGGGCAGGAAAGGACAGAAAAGCTGGTAATAGGGAACCCAAGGTCGAGAAGGAAGAGTTTTGACATGTCGTGGGGTGGGTAACCAATGTCACAAAGCAATATGTGTACTAATTGTTTAATGAGAAGCTACTTTGTTCTGTAAACCTTCATCTAAAGTACAATAACAGGAAGAAAAATAACGCAGCATAGTTCTCATCTCTGAATTTAGAAAATTTAAAGTGAAACTATAGATTTTTAAAATTTAGTGTATATAATTTTAAATTACTTTTTCTATAAAAAGCACTGCAATTATATTTCCACATTCATTTCTTTTTATACCTTCACATTAAATATGTGAAGTCAGACAAGCTATTATTAAGTCCTATTTTACAAGTAAAATATGAGAGCTCAAAGAAATTAACTGAGCTACCAATAATTAAATACTGAAGTTAGAAATGAACTCAGTTTGACTCTGATCTAAGCCAGGGACCAGTAAATATTTAGGTTTTGTGAGGCAAGAAGCAAATTCAAGGATGTTATGTAGGTACTTACCTAACAGAGAGAAAACAAATTACCAACATTTTTTAAACAGTTTAAAAATGTAAAAAATATTTTCAGCTCATGGAGTCTACAAAAGCAATTCTTAGCTTACAGATTTGACCCAGAGACCAGGGTTTGCCAACTCCTGCTATAGGTTGTACCTTGTCCTGATATTCATTCTCCTCTTTGCACTACATCAAAGCTGATCTGTATTTGAAGGTAGATTAACACATGGGAGAGTTGTATCTCACTGTTCCTATACTTCTGAGTTAAAATCCACTGCTTCTGTCTCAACAACCCTGCCGTGTGATAATAGGCAATTAGAACTGCATTGAGACAGCGGAAAGATGATCCTCTGAGACATGCTACCCAACCCTACAAAATGCATAGAAGAAAATGTGAAGTAGCATCATGTATCTCAGTATCTGACTACTTTACCAATTGAACAGCAATTTAGACAAAAGACAATTATGGGAAAAAATATAGTTTTTGCTATATTTCTAACAAATACTCTGCTGGTTTTTGACAGCCTTAGACACTGTGATTCCTTAAATACATCAAGAAAAGTCTCACACACAAATAACACCTTCCTGTGTCCGAAGATCACTCACAATTGACTCTAAAATAAAACTGTCATTTGAAAGCCCCAGCTGTGAATGTGCCTTGCTGTTAGGAAGTGCCATGCCTTTGTAGTTATAACTCACAGCAGGCAGTGGCTACCTGCCATTGAGTCTTACATCCAATGCAAGGACTGGTGAGCACAGGGATTCTAAAGAATCTTTTTGTTTTGTTTAATAAAAATGCAAGGTAGATGAAGAATTTAGATATAAAAACTTAGATTTGTAGCTTGGTTACCTGAGCTGTCTTTGGGAAAAATTAGTCCGTATTCATCCATTTTGAAAGCAATGTGCTTTTTAAAAAAGCATGTATTTGTATTATCTCTTTGAGGTTTTATTTAACCTGCCATTGAGCTAGCCCTTATTTTCTCTACTGATATTATTTTTATCAGCAAAAGAAGGCAGTATTTTGGAATCTGTTATTTGGTATTTTATATCTATTTTATAATCACAATCCTGTTTTAATAAAACTATTGTAAAGAATATAAAAACCCACTGCCGTTGAGTCGATTCTGACTCATAGCTACCCTATAGGACGGAGTAGAACTGCCCTATAGAGTTTCCAAGGAGCACGTGGCGGATTTGAACTGCCGACCTTTTGGTTAGCAGCTGTAGCACTTAACCACTATGCCACCAGGGTTTCCAAAGAATGTATAACATATGAAAATATTTTATAGGAGGCCAGGCACAATTTTAGCTTTTCATTTTCTTCACAGAAGAAGTCCCTGGGTGGTGCAAATGGCTAACGCAGTAGGCTGCTAACTGAACGGTTGGAGGTTCAGGTTCACCCAGAGGCACCTTGGAAGAAAGGCCTGGCAGCCTACTTCCAAAAAATCAGCCATTCAAAGCCCTATAGAGAACTGTTCTGCTTTGACACATATGGGGTTGCTATGAGTCAGAATGACTCAAGGGCAGCTGCTTGGTTGGTTGGTCACAGAAGAAAGAATTAAGTTAATTAAAAAAAAAAAAAAAAACCTCTTCCTTAGAGATATGAAAACAAATATGACACTTCTTTAATTGGTTGAAGAATGACTAGATACTCCACTGCACTGATTTTACATCTGGATTGGAACTACTAGGTAATGTTTCCATTGCTTTCATACCTGATTTCATACCATAATTGTTGTTAGCTGCCATCGAGTCGACTGTGACTCATGGTGACCTTTTGTACAGTAGAACAAAACGTTGCTCAATCCTGTACCATCCTCACAATTGCCAGCATATGTGAGTCCATCATGATGGCTCTTGTGCCAGTCCATCCAAGGGTATCTCCTACCCTCATTGGCCCTCTACTTCACTAAATGTTATGTCCTCTAGCAATTGATCCCTTCAGATAATTTATCCAAAGAAAGCAAGTTGGCCATTGTTCTGTCATAAGTGAGGTTTTCAATGGCCAATTTTTAGAAGTAGACGATCAGGCCTTTCTTCCTAGTTTCTCTTAGTATGGAAGTTCCACTGAAGCCTGCCCACCATGGGTGACCCTCTTAGTATTTGAAATAGCAGTGGCATAGCTTCCAGCACCATAGCAATACACAAGCCACCACAGCATGACACAGTGACAGACAAGTGATGGTCCATATCTGATAAAAGCGATGGTTATTCCCTTCTCTGCATAATCCAGAAGTGAAAGGAAAGGGTGCTTATTTTTGTTAAACTATGTCAATTGCCTTATATTCATAATCAAAGATATTAACAGACTATATCTTGAACTTTGAAAATGAGGAGTTAATGCATTTACTATAAGAAATGTGTTTTATTTATATTTTAATACATTATGAACCTTTTTTTTAATTTTGTTTCTATTCTGTTGACAATAGAATCTCAAACTGAGCTTACTACACGGATTTTCTTGAAACTACATTTCAGATGGGAATATTTTGGGGGAAGGGTATTCCAAAAACCAAGCCTGTTGCCACTGAGTCAATTCCAACTCATACCTACACTGTAGGACAGAGTAGAACTGCTCTGTAGGGTTTCCAAGGAGCAGGTGGTGGATTCGTACTGCCAACCTTTTGGTTAGCAGCGAAGCTCTTAACCACTGCGCCTGATGATCTTCCTAAATTAAAAATATCCGTCACATAGTAGGTACTCAGTTGGTGTGAATTGTAGGATAAAGGTACAAAAGCCCAGTAGAAGGTGGAAAATGAGAGTATTACATCCCCTTGGCAAGCAAGCCACAGGAGCACAGGCCTTTTTCTCTCATTTTCTAAAGATCAGTAGGAACCCTTTTGTAAAATTAAGTTGTCTGTGTGATGTATAGAGTGAACCTTAAATTAACTTTTAAATGTTTTCTATCTTGAAACATGCTTTTAAAAATAAATTTTCACCTGCATAAATGTTCTTTCCAGACTAAAGGCTTAATTACTTTGAAAGATACTTTTCTTACAATTCTGATTCCATTGGTATTGTAATGACAGCAACTCATTAACACAATGGGTGTCAGTATTGATTATGACTTTTAGATTTCACGTGTTCCCGTTATAATTTAATCTCTGTCTAAAATTGATCGTAACTCTTGATCAGCTGCTGCTTTGGAGT